>NW_027444218.1:0-232268 GCF_048569485.1 Anomaloglossus baeobatrachus
TGTCCTGTTTGGTGGAGATGATATTTAATAAAATAAGTAGAAATCCACTAAAAGTTTTGTTTGGTTATCTTGCAATCCCGAGATAATCGTCTCCATGCTCCAAATCCATTTTAAAGCCATTTTTAAGGCATTTCGCGCATACATGAAATGAACACATTTTTCTCCAAAACTATAACAGATGCAAGCTTGTCCTGTTTGGTGGAGATGATATTTAATAAAATAAGTAGAAATCCACTAAAAGTTTTGTTTGGTTATCTTGCAATCCCGAGATAATCGTCTCCATGCTCCAAATCCATTTTAAAGCCATTTTTAAGGCATTTCGCGCATACATGAAATGAACACATTTTTCTCCAAAACTATAACAGATGCAAGCTTGTCCTGTTTGGTGGAGATGATATTTAATAAAATAAGTAGAAATCCACTAAAAGTTTTGTTTGGTTATCTTGCAATCCCGAGATAATCGTCTCCATGCTCCAAATCCATTTTAAAGCCATTTTTAAGGCATTTCGCGCATACATGAAATGAACACATTTTTCTCCAAAACTATAACAGATGCAAGCTTGTCCTGTTTGGTGGAGATGATATTTAATAAAATAAGTAGAAATCCACTAAAAGTTTTGTTTGGTTATCTTGCAATCCCGAGATAATCGTCTCCATGCTCCAAATCCATTTTAAAGCCATTTTTAAGGCATTTCGCGCATACATGAAATGAACACATTTTTCTCCAAAACTATAACAGATGCAAGCTTGTCCTGTTTGGTGGAGATGATATTTAATAAAATAAGTAGAAATCCACTAAAAGTTTTGTTTGGTTATCTTGCAATCCCGAGATAATCGTCTCCATGCTCCAAATCCATTTTAAAGCCATTTTTAAGGCATTTCGCGCATACATGAAATGAACACATTTTTCTCCAAAACTATAACAGATGCAAGCTTGTCCTGTTTGGTGGAGATGATATTTAATAAAATAAGTAGAAATCCACTAAAAGTTTTGTTTGGTTATCTTGCAATCCCGAGATAATCGTCTCCATGCTCCAAATCCATTTTAAAGCCATTTTTAAGGCATTTCGCGCATACATGAAATGAACACATTTTTCTCCAAAACTATAACAGATGCAAGCTTGTCCTGTTTGGTGGAGATGATATTTAATAAAATAAGTAGAAATCCACTAAAAGTTTTGTTTGGTTATCTTGCAATCCCGAGATAATCGTCTCCATGCTCCAAATCCATTTTAAAGCCATTTTTAAGGCATTTCGCGCATACATGAAATGAACACATTTTTCTCCAAAACTATAACAGATGCAAGCTTGTCCTGTTTGGTGGAGATGATATTTAATAAAATAAGTAGAAATCCACTAAAAGTTTTGTTTGGTTATCTTGCAATCCCGAGATAATCGTCTCCATGCTCCAAATCCATTTTAAAGCCATTTTTAAGGCATTTCGCGCATACATGAAATGAACACATTTTTCTCCAAAACTATAACAGATGCAAGCTTGTCCTGTTTGGTGGAGATGATATTTAATAAAATAAGTAGAAATCCACTAAAAGTTTTGTTTGGTTATCTTGCAATCCCGAGATAATCGTCTCCATGCTCCAAATCCATTTTAAAGCCATTTTTAAGGCATTTCGCGCATACATGAAATGAACACATTTTTCTCCAAAACTATAACAGATGCAAGCTTGTCCTGTTTGGTGGAGATGATATTTAATAAAATAAGTAGAAATCCACTAAAAGTTTTGTTTGGTTATCTTGCAATCCCGAGATAATCGTCTCCATGCTCCAAATCCATTTTAAAGCCATTTTTAAGGCATTTCGCGCATACATGAAATGAACACATTTTTCTCCAAAACTATAACAGATGCAAGCTTGTCCTGTTTGGTGGAGATGATATTTAATAAAATAAGTAGAAATCCACTAAAAGTTTTGTTTGGTTATCTTGCAATCCCGAGATAATCGTCTCCATGCTCCAAATCCATTTTAAAGCCATTTTTAAGGCATTTCGCGCATACATGAAATGAACACATTTTTCTCCAAAACTATAACAGATGCAAGCTTGTCCTGTTTGGTGGAGATGATATTTAATAAAATAAGTAGAAATCCACTAAAAGTTTTGTTTGGTTATCTTGCAATCCCGAGATAATCGTCTCCATGCTCCAAATCCATTTTAAAGCCATTTTTAAGGCATTTCGCGCATACATGAAATGAACACATTTTTCTCCAAAACTATAACAGATGCAAGCTTGTCCTGTTTGGTGGAGATGATATTTAATAAAATAAGTAGAAATCCACTAAAAGTTTTGTTTGGTTATCTTGCAATCCCGAGATAATCGTCTCCATGCTCCAAATCCATTTTAAAGCCATTTTTAAGGCATTTCGCGCATACATGAAATGAACACATTTTTCTCCAAAACTATAACAGATGCAAGCTTGTCCTGTTTGGTGGAGATGATATTTAATAAAATAAGTAGAAATCCACTAAAAGTTTTGTTTGGTTATCTTGCAATCCCGAGATAATCGTCTCCATGCTCCAAATCCATTTTAAAGCCATTTTTAAGGCATTTCGCGCATACATGAAATGAACACATTTTTCTCCAAAACTATAACAGATGCAAGCTTGTCCTGTTTGGTGGAGATGATATTTAATAAAATAAGTAGAAATCCACTAAAAGTTTTGTTTGGTTATCTTGCAATCCCGAGATAATCGTCTCCATGCTCCAAATCCATTTTAAAGCCATTTTTAAGGCATTTCGCGCATACATGAAATGAACACATTTTTCTCCAAAACTATAACAGATGCAAGCTTGTCCTGTTTGGTGGAGATGATATTTAATAAAATAAGTAGAAATCCACTAAAAGTTTTGTTTGGTTATCTTGCAATCCCGAGATAATCGTCTCCATGCTCCAAATCCATTTTAAAGCCATTTTTAAGGCATTTCGCGCATACATGAAATGAACACATTTTTCTCCAAAACTATAACAGATGCAAGCTTGTCCTGTTTGGTGGAGATGATATTTAATAAAATAAGTAGAAATCCACTAAAAGTTTTGTTTGGTTATCTTGCAATCCCGAGATAATCGTCTCCATGCTCCAAATCCATTTTAAAGCCATTTTTAAGGCATTTCGCGCATACATGAAATGAACACATTTTTCTCCAAAACTATAACAGATGCAAGCTTGTCCTGTTTGGTGGAGATGATATTTAATAAAATAAGTAGAAATCCACTAAAAGTTTTGTTTGGTTATCTTGCAATCCCGAGATAATCGTCTCCATGCTCCAAATCCATTTTAAAGCCATTTTTAAGGCATTTCGCGCATACATGAAATGAACACATTTTTCTCCAAAACTATAACAGATGCAAGCTTGTCCTGTTTGGTGGAGATGATATTTAATAAAATAAGTAGAAATCCACTAAAAGTTTTGTTTGGTTATCTTGCAATCCCGAGATAATCGTCTCCATGCTCCAAATCCATTTTAAAGCCATTTTTAAGGCATTTCGCGCATACATGAAATGAACACATTTTTCTCCAAAACTATAACAGATGCAAGCTTGTCCTGTTTGGTGGAGATGATATTTAATAAAATAAGTAGAAATCCACTAAAAGTTTTGTTTGGTTATCTTGCAATCCCGAGATAATCGTCTCCATGCTCCAAATCCATTTTAAAGCCATTTTTAAGGCATTTCGCGCATACATGAAATGAACACATTTTTCTCCAAAACTATAACAGATGCAAGCTTGTCCTGTTTGGTGGAGATGATATTTAATAAAATAAGTAGAAATCCACTAAAAGTTTTGTTTGGTTATCTTGCAATCCCGAGATAATCGTCTCCATGCTCCAAATCCATTTTAAAGCCATTTTTAAGGCATTTCGCGCATACATGAAATGAACACATTTTTCTCCAAAACTATAACAGATGCAAGCTTGTCCTGTTTGGTGGAGATGATATTTAATAAAATAAGTAGAAATCCACTAAAAGTTTTGTTTGGTTATCTTGCAATCCCGAGATAATCGTCTCCATGCTCCAAATCCATTTTAAAGCCATTTTTAAGGCATTTCGCGCATACATGAAATGAACACATTTTTCTCCAAAACTATAACAGATGCAAGCTTGTCCTGTTTGGTGGAGATGATATTTAATAAAATAAGTAGAAATCCACTAAAAGTTTTGTTTGGTTATCTTGCAATCCCGAGATAATCGTCTCCATGCTCCAAATCCATTTTAAAGCCATTTTTAAGGCATTTCGCGCATACATGAAATGAACACATTTTTCTCCAAAACTATAACAGATGCAAGCTTGTCCTGTTTGGTGGAGATGATATTTAATAAAATAAGTAGAAATCCACTAAAAGTTTTGTTTGGTTATCTTGCAATCCCGAGATAATCGTCTCCATGCTCCAAATCCATTTTAAAGCCATTTTTAAGGCATTTCGCGCATACATGAAATGAACACATTTTTCTCCAAAACTATAACAGATGCAAGCTTGTCCTGTTTGGTGGAGATGATATTTAATAAAATAAGCTAGAAATCCACTAAAAGTTTTGTTTGGTTATCTTGCAATCCCGAGATAATCGTCTCCATGCTCCAAATCCATTTTAAAGCCATTTTTAAGGCATTTCGCGCATACATGAAATGAACACATTTTTCTCCAAAACTATAACAGATGCAAGCTTGTCCTGTTTGGTGGAGATGATATTTAATAAAATAAGTAGAAATCCACTAAAAGTTTTGTTTGGTTATCTTGCAATCCCGAGATAATCGTCTCCATGCTCCAAATCCATTTTAAAGCCATTTTTAAGGCATTTCGCGCATACATGAAATGAACACATTTTTCTCCAAAACTATAACAGATGCAAGCTTGTCCTGTTTGGTGGAGATGATATTTAATAAAATAAGTAGAAATCCACTAAAAGTTTTGTTTGGTTATCTTGCAATCCCGAGATAATCGTCTCCATGCTCCAAATCCATTTTAAAGCCATTTTTAAGGCATTTCGCGCATACATGAAATGAACACATTTTTCTCCAAAACTATAACAGATGCAAGCTTGTCCTGTTTGGTGGAGATGATATTTAATAAAATAAGTAGAAATCCACTAAAAGTTTTGTTTGGTTATCTTGCAATCCCGAGATAATCGTCTCCATGCTCCAAATCCATTTTAAAGCCATTTTTAAGGCATTTCGCGCATACATGAAATGAACACATTTTTCTCCAAAACTATAACAGATGCAAGCTTGTCCTGTTTGGTGGAGATGATATTTAATAAAATAAGTAGAAATCCACTAAAAGTTTTGTTTGGTTATCTTGCAATCCCGAGATAATCGTCTCCATGCTCCAAATCCATTTTAAAGCCATTTTTAAGGCATTTCGCGCATACATGAAATGAACACATTTTTCTCCAAAACTATAACAGATGCAAGCTTGTCCTGTTTGGTGGAGATGATATTTAATAAAATAAGTAGAAATCCACTAAAAGTTTTGTTTGGTTATCTTGCAATCCCGAGATAATCGTCTCCATGCTCCAAATCCATTTTAAAGCCATTTTTAAGGCATTTCGCGCATACATGAAATGAACACATTTTTCTCCAAAACTATAACAGATGCAAGCTTGTCCTGTTTGGTGGAGATGATATTTAATAAAATAAGTAGAAATCCACTAAAAGTTTTGTTTGGTTATCTTGCAATCCCGAGATAATCGTCTCCATGCTCCAAATCCATTTTAAAGCCATTTTTAAGGCATTTCGCGCATACATGAAATGAACACATTTTTCTCCAAAACTATAACAGATGCAAGCTTGTCCTGTTTGGTGGAGATGATATTTAATAAAATAAGTAGAAATCCACTAAAAGTTTTGTTTGGTTATCTTGCAATCCCGAGATAATCGTCTCCATGCTCCAAATCCATTTTAAAGCCATTTTTAAGGCATTTCGCGCATACATGAAATGAACACATTTTTCTCCAAAACTATAACAGATGCAAGCTTGTCCTGTTTGGTGGAGATGATATTTAATAAAATAAGTAGAAATCCACTAAAAGTTTTGTTTGGTTATCTTGCAATCCCGAGATAATCGTCTCCATGCTCCAAATCCATTTTAAAGCCATTTTTAAGGCATTTCGCGCATACATGAAATGAACACATTTTTCTCCAAAACTATAACAGATGCAAGCTTGTCCTGTTTGGTGGAGATGATATTTAATAAAATAAGTAGAAATCCACTAAAAGTTTTGTTTGGTTATCTTGCAATCCCGAGATAATCGTCTCCATGCTCCAAATCCATTTTAAAGCCATTTTTAAGGCATTTCGCGCATACATGAAATGAACACATTTTTCTCCAAAACTATAACAGATGCAAGCTTGTCCTGTTTGGTGGAGATGATATTTAATAAAATAAGTAGAAATCCACTAAAAGTTTTGTTTGGTTATCTTGCAATCCCGAGATAATCGTCTCCATGCTCCAAATCCATTTTAAAGCCATTTTTAAGGCATTTCGCGCATACATGAAATGAACACATTTTTCTCCAAAACTATAACAGATGCAAGCTTGTCCTGTTTGGTGGAGATGATATTTAATAAAATAAGTAGAAATCCACTAAAAGTTTTGTTTGGTTATCTTGCAATCCCGAGATAATCGTCTCCATGCTCCAAATCCATTTTAAAGCCATTTTTAAGGCATTTCGCGCATACATGAAATGAACACATTTTTCTCCAAAACTATAACAGATGCAAGCTTGTCCTGTTTGGTGGAGATGATATTTAATAAAATAAGTAGAAATCCACTAAAAGTTTTGTTTGGTTATCTTGCAATCCCGAGATAATCGTCTCCATGCTCCAAATCCATTTTAAAGCCATTTTTAAGGCATTTCGCGCATACATGAAATGAACACATTTTTCTCCAAAACTATAACAGATGCAAGCTTGTCCTGTTTGGTGGAGATGATATTTAATAAAATAAGTAGAAATCCACTAAAAGTTTTGTTTGGTTATCTTGCAATCCCGAGATAATCGTCTCCATGCTCCAAATCCATTTTAAAGCCATTTTTAAGGCATTTCGCGCATACATGAAATGAACACATTTTTCTCCAAAACTATAACAGATGCAAGCTTGTCCTGTTTGGTGGAGATGATATTTAATAAAATAAGTAGAAATCCACTAAAAGTTTTGTTTGGTTATCTTGCAATCCCGAGATAATCGTCTCCATGCTCCAAATCCATTTTAAAGCCATTTTTAAGGCATTTCGCGCATACATGAAATGAACACATTTTTCTCCAAAACTATAACAGATGCAAGCTTGTCCTGTTTGGTGGAGATGATATTTAATAAAATAAGTAGAAATCCACTAAAAGTTTTGTTTGGTTATCTTGCAATCCCGAGATAATCGTCTCCATGCTCCAAATCCATTTTAAAGCCATTTTTAAGGCATTTCGCGCATACATGAAATGAACACATTTTTCTCCAAAACTATAACAGATGCAAGCTTGTCCTGTTTGGTGGAGATGATATTTAATAAAATAAGTAGAAATCCACTAAAAGTTTTGTTTGGTTATCTTGCAATCCCGAGATAATCGTCTCCATGCTCCAAATCCATTTTAAAGCCATTTTTAAGGCATTTCGCGCATACATGAAATGAACACATTTTTCTCCAAAACTATAACAGATGCAAGCTTGTCCTGTTTGGTGGAGATGATATTTAATAAAATAAGTAGAAATCCACTAAAAGTTTTGTTTGGTTATCTTGCAATCCCGAGATAATCGTCTCCATGCTCCAAATCCATTTTAAAGCCATTTTTAAGGCATTTCGCGCATACATGAAATGAACACATTTTTCTCCAAAACTATAACAGATGCAAGCTTGTCCTGTTTGGTGGAGATGATATTTAATAAAATAAGTAGAAATCCACTAAAAGTTTTGTTTGGTTATCTTGCAATCCCGAGATAATCGTCTCCATGCTCCAAATCCATTTTAAAGCCATTTTTAAGGCATTTCGCGCATACATGAAATGAACACATTTTTCTCCAAAACTATAACAGATGCAAGCTTGTCCTGTTTGGTGGAGATGATATTTAATAAAATAAGTAGAAATCCACTAAAAGTTTTGTTTGGTTATCTTGCAATCCCGAGATAATCGTCTCCATGCTCCAAATCCATTTTAAAGCCATTTTTAAGGCATTTCGCGCATACATGAAATGAACACATTTTTCTCCAAAACTATAACAGATGCAAGCTTGTCCTGTTTGGTGGAGATGATATTTAATAAAATAAGTAGAAATCCACTAAAAGTTTTGTTTGGTTATCTTGCAATCCCGAGATAATCGTCTCCATGCTCCAAATCCATTTTAAAGCCATTTTTAAGGCATTTCGCGCATACATGAAATGAACACATTTTTCTCCAAAACTATAACAGATGCAAGCTTGTCCTGTTTGGTGGAGATGATATTTAATAAAATAAGTAGAAATCCACTAAAAGTTTTGTTTGGTTATCTTGCAATCCCGAGATAATCGTCTCCATGCTCCAAATCCATTTTAAAGCCATTTTTAAGGCATTTCGCGCATACATGAAATGAACACATTTTTCTCCAAAACTATAACAGATGCAAGCTTGTCCTGTTTGGTGGAGATGATATTTAATAAAATAAGTAGAAATCCACTAAAAGTTTTGTTTGGTTATCTTGCAATCCCGAGATAATCGTCTCCATGCTCCAAATCCATTTTAAAGCCATTTTTAAGGCATTTCGCGCATACATGAAATGAACACATTTTTCTCCAAAACTATAACAGATGCAAGCTTGTCCTGTTTGGTGGAGATGATATTTAATAAAATAAGTAGAAATCCACTAAAAGTTTTGTTTGGTTATCTTGCAATCCCGAGATAATCGTCTCCATGCTCCAAATCCATTTTAAAGCCATTTTTAAGGCATTTCGCGCATACATGAAATGAACACATTTTTCTCCAAAACTATAACAGATGCAAGCTTGTCCTGTTTGGTGGAGATGATATTTAATAAAATAAGTAGAAATCCACTAAAAGTTTTGTTTGGTTATCTTGCAATCCCGAGATAATCGTCTCCATGCTCCAAATCCATTTTAAAGCCATTTTTAAGGCATTTCGCGCATACATGAAATGAACACATTTTTCTCCAAAACTATAACAGATGCAAGCTTGTCCTGTTTGGTGGAGATGATATTTAATAAAATAAGTAGAAATCCACTAAAAGTTTTGTTTGGTTATCTTGCAATCCCGAGATAATCGTCTCCATGCTCCAAATCCATTTTAAAGCCATTTTTAAGGCATTTCGCGCATACATGAAATGAACACATTTTTCTCCAAAACTATAACAGATGCAAGCTTGTCCTGTTTGGTGGAGATGATATTTAATAAAATAAGTAGAAATCCACTAAAAGTTTTGTTTGGTTATCTTGCAATCCCGAGATAATCGTCTCCATGCTCCAAATCCATTTTAAAGCCATTTTTAAGGCATTTCGCGCATACATGAAATGAACACATTTTTCTCCAAAACTATAACAGATGCAAGCTTGTCCTGTTTGGTGGAGATGATATTTAATAAAATAAGTAGAAATCCACTAAAAGTTTTGTTTGGTTATCTTGCAATCCCGAGATAATCGTCTCCATGCTCCAAATCCATTTTAAAGCCATTTTTAAGGCATTTCGCGCATACATGAAATGAACACATTTTTCTCCAAAACTATAACAGATGCAAGCTTGTCCTGTTTGGTGGAGATGATATTTAATAAAATAAGTAGAAATCCACTAAAAGTTTTGTTTGGTTATCTTGCAATCCCGAGATAATCGTCTCCATGCTCCAAATCCATTTTAAAGCCATTTTTAAGGCATTTCGCGCATACATGAAATGAACACATTTTTCTCCAAAACTATAACAGATGCAAGCTTGTCCTGTTTGGTGGAGATGATATTTAATAAAATAAGTAGAAATCCACTAAAAGTTTTGTTTGGTTATCTTGCAATCCCGAGATAATCGTCTCCATGCTCCAAATCCATTTTAAAGCCATTTTTAAGGCATTTCGCGCATACATGAAATGAACACATTTTTCTCCAAAACTATAACAGATGCAAGCTTGTCCTGTTTGGTGGAGATGATATTTAATAAAATAAGTAGAAATCCACTAAAAGTTTTGTTTGGTTATCTTGCAATCCCGAGATAATCGTCTCCATGCTCCAAATCCATTTTAAAGCCATTTTTAAGGCATTTCGCGCATACATGAAATGAACACATTTTTCTCCAAAACTATAACAGATGCAAGCTTGTCCTGTTTGGTGGAGATGATATTTAATAAAATAAGTAGAAATCCACTAAAAGTTTTGTTTGGTTATCTTGCAATCCCGAGATAATCGTCTCCATGCTCCAAATCCATTTTAAAGCCATTTTTAAGGCATTTCGCGCATACATGAAATGAACACATTTTTCTCCAAAACTATAACAGATGCAAGCTTGTCCTGTTTGGTGGAGATGATATTTAATAAAATAAGTAGAAATCCACTAAAAGTTTTGTTTGGTTATCTTGCAATCCCGAGATAATCGTCTCCATGCTCCAAATCCATTTTAAAGCCATTTTTAAGGCATTTCGCGCATACATGAAATGAACACATTTTTCTCCAAAACTATAACAGATGCAAGCTTGTCCTGTTTGGTGGAGATGATATTTAATAAAATAAGTAGAAATCCACTAAAAGTTTTGTTTGGTTATCTTGCAATCCCGAGATAATCGTCTCCATGCTCCAAATCCATTTTAAAGCCATTTTTAAGGCATTTCGCGCATACATGAAATGAACACATTTTTCTCCAAAACTATAACAGATGCAAGCTTGTCCTGTTTGGTGGAGATGATATTTAATAAAATAAGTAGAAATCCACTAAAAGTTTTGTTTGGTTATCTTGCAATCCCGAGATAATCGTCTCCATGCTCCAAATCCATTTTAAAGCCATTTTTAAGGCATTTCGCGCATACATGAAATGAACACATTTTTCTCCAAAACTATAACAGATGCAAGCTTGTCCTGTTTGGTGGAGATGATATTTAATAAAATAAGTAGAAATCCACTAAAAGTTTTGTTTGGTTATCTTGCAATCCCGAGATAATCGTCTCCATGCTCCAAATCCATTTTAAAGCCATTTTTAAGGCATTTCGCGCATACATGAAATGAACACATTTTTCTCCAAAACTATAACAGATGCAAGCTTGTCCTGTTTGGTGGAGATGATATTTAATAAAATAAGTAGAAATCCACTAAAAGTTTTGTTTGGTTATCTTGCAATCCCGAGATAATCGTCTCCATGCTCCAAATCCATTTTAAAGCCATTTTTAAGGCATTTCGCGCATACATGAAATGAACACATTTTTCTCCAAAACTATAACAGATGCAAGCTTGTCCTGTTTGGTGGAGATGATATTTAATAAAATAAGTAGAAATCCACTAAAAGTTTTGTTTGGTTATCTTGCAATCCCGAGATAATCGTCTCCATGCTCCAAATCCATTTTAAAGCCATTTTTAAGGCATTTCGCGCATACATGAAATGAACACATTTTTCTCCAAAACTATAACAGATGCAAGCTTGTCCTGTTTGGTGGAGATGATATTTAATAAAATAAGTAGAAATCCACTAAAAGTTTTGTTTGGTTATCTTGCAATCCCGAGATAATCGTCTCCATGCTCCAAATCCATTTTAAAGCCATTTTTAAGGCATTTCGCGCATACATGAAATGAACACATTTTTCTCCAAAACTATAACAGATGCAAGCTTGTCCTGTTTGGTGGAGATGATATTTAATAAAATAAGTAGAAATCCACTAAAAGTTTTGTTTGGTTATCTTGCAATCCCGAGATAATCGTCTCCATGCTCCAAATCCATTTTAAAGCCATTTTTAAGGCATTTCGCGCATACATGAAATGAACACATTTTTCTCCAAAACTATAACAGATGCAAGCTTGTCCTGTTTGGTGGAGATGATATTTAATAAAATAAGTAGAAATCCACTAAAAGTTTTGTTTGGTTATCTTGCAATCCCGAGATAATCGTCTCCATGCTCCAAATCCATTTTAAAGCCATTTTTAAGGCATTTCGCGCATACATGAAATGAACACATTTTTCTCCAAAACTATAACAGATGCAAGCTTGTCCTGTTTGGTGGAGATGATATTTAATAAAATAAGTAGAAATCCACTAAAAGTTTTGTTTGGTTATCTTGCAATCCCGAGATAATCGTCTCCATGCTCCAAATCCATTTTAAAGCCATTTTTAAGGCATTTCGCGCATACATGAAATGAACACATTTTTCTCCAAAACTATAACAGATGCAAGCTTGTCCTGTTTGGTGGAGATGATATTTAATAAAATAAGTAGAAATCCACTAAAAGTTTTGTTTGGTTATCTTGCAATCCCGAGATAATCGTCTCCATGCTCCAAATCCATTTTAAAGCCATTTTTAAGGCATTTCGCGCATACATGAAATGAACACATTTTTCTCCAAAACTATAACAGATGCAAGCTTGTCCTGTTTGGTGGAGATGATATTTAATAAAATAAGTAGAAATCCACTAAAAGTTTTGTTTGGTTATCTTGCAATCCCGAGATAATCGTCTCCATGCTCCAAATCCATTTTAAAGCCATTTTTAAGGCATTTCGCGCATACATGAAATGAACACATTTTTCTCCAAAACTATAACAGATGCAAGCTTGTCCTGTTTGGTGGAGATGATATTTAATAAAATAAGTAGAAATCCACTAAAAGTTTTGTTTGGTTATCTTGCAATCCCGAGATAATCGTCTCCATGCTCCAAATCCATTTTAAAGCCATTTTTAAGGCATTTCGCGCATACATGAAATGAACACATTTTTCTCCAAAACTATAACAGATGCAAGCTTGTCCTGTTTGGTGGAGATGATATTTAATAAAATAAGTAGAAATCCACTAAAAGTTTTGTTTGGTTATCTTGCAATCCCGAGATAATCGTCTCCATGCTCCAAATCCATTTTAAAGCCATTTTTAAGGCATTTCGCGCATACATGAAATGAACACATTTTTCTCCAAAACTATAACAGATGCAAGCTTGTCCTGTTTGGTGGAGATGATATTTAATAAAATAAGTAGAAATCCACTAAAAGTTTTGTTTGGTTATCTTGCAATCCCGAGATAATCGTCTCCATGCTCCAAATCCATTTTAAAGCCATTTTTAAGGCATTTCGCGCATACATGAAATGAACACATTTTTCTCCAAAACTATAACAGATGCAAGCTTGTCCTGTTTGGTGGAGATGATATTTAATAAAATAAGTAGAAATCCACTAAAAGTTTTGTTTGGTTATCTTGCAATCCCGAGATAATCGTCTCCATGCTCCAAATCCATTTTAAAGCCATTTTTAAGGCATTTCGCGCATACATGAAATGAACACATTTTTCTCCAAAACTATAACAGATGCAAGCTTGTCCTGTTTGGTGGAGATGATATTTAATAAAATAAGTAGAAATCCACTAAAAGTTTTGTTTGGTTATCTTGCAATCCCGAGATAATCGTCTCCATGCTCCAAATCCATTTTAAAGCCATTTTTAAGGCATTTCGCGCATACATGAAATGAACACATTTTTCTCCAAAACTATAACAGATGCAAGCTTGTCCTGTTTGGTGGAGATGATATTTAATAAAATAAGTAGAAATCCACTAAAAGTTTTGTTTGGTTATCTTGCAATCCCGAGATAATCGTCTCCATGCTCCAAATCCATTTTAAAGCCATTTTTAAGGCATTTCGCGCATACATGAAATGAACACATTTTTCTCCAAAACTATAACAGATGCAAGCTTGTCCTGTTTGGTGGAGATGATATTTAATAAAATAAGTAGAAATCCACTAAAAGTTTTGTTTGGTTATCTTGCAATCCCGAGATAATCGTCTCCATGCTCCAAATCCATTTTAAAGCCATTTTTAAGGCATTTCGCGCATACATGAAATGAACACATTTTTCTCCAAAACTATAACAGATGCAAGCTTGTCCTGTTTGGTGGAGATGATATTTAATAAAATAAGTAGAAATCCACTAAAAGTTTTGTTTGGTTATCTTGCAATCCCGAGATAATCGTCTCCATGCTCCAAATCCATTTTAAAGCCATTTTTAAGGCATTTCGCGCATACATGAAATGAACACATTTTTCTCCAAAACTATAACAGATGCAAGCTTGTCCTGTTTGGTGGAGATGATATTTAATAAAATAAGTAGAAATCCACTAAAAGTTTTGTTTGGTTATCTTGCAATCCCGAGATAATCGTCTCCATGCTCCAAATCCATTTTAAAGCCATTTTTAAGGCATTTCGCGCATACATGAAATGAACACATTTTTCTCCAAAACTATAACAGATGCAAGCTTGTCCTGTTTGGTGGAGATGATATTTAATAAAATAAGTAGAAATCCACTAAAAGTTTTGTTTGGTTATCTTGCAATCCCGAGATAATCGTCTCCATGCTCCAAATCCATTTTAAAGCCATTTTTAAGGCATTTCGCGCATACATGAAATGAACACATTTTTCTCCAAAACTATAACAGATGCAAGCTTGTCCTGTTTGGTGGAGATGATATTTAATAAAATAAGTAGAAATCCACTAAAAGTTTTGTTTGGTTATCTTGCAATCCCGAGATAATCGTCTCCATGCTCCAAATCCATTTTAAAGCCATTTTTAAGGCATTTCGCGCATACATGAAATGAACACATTTTTCTCCAAAACTATAACAGATGCAAGCTTGTCCTGTTTGGTGGAGATGATATTTAATAAAATAAGTAGAAATCCACTAAAAGTTTTGTTTGGTTATCTTGCAATCCCGAGATAATCGTCTCCATGCTCCAAATCCATTTTAAAGCCATTTTTAAGGCATTTCGCGCATACATGAAATGAACACATTTTTCTCCAAAACTATAACAGATGCAAGCTTGTCCTGTTTGGTGGAGATGATATTTAATAAAATAAGTAGAAATCCACTAAAAGTTTTGTTTGGTTATCTTGCAATCCCGAGATAATCGTCTCCATGCTCCAAATCCATTTTAAAGCCATTTTTAAGGCATTTCGCGCATACATGAAATGAACACATTTTTCTCCAAAACTATAACAGATGCAAGCTTGTCCTGTTTGGTGGAGATGATATTTAATAAAATAAGTAGAAATCCACTAAAAGTTTTGTTTGGTTATCTTGCAATCCCGAGATAATCGTCTCCATGCTCCAAATCCATTTTAAAGCCATTTTTAAGGCATTTCGCGCATACATGAAATGAACACATTTTTCTCCAAAACTATAACAGATGCAAGCTTGTCCTGTTTGGTGGAGATGATATTTAATAAAATAAGTAGAAATCCACTAAAAGTTTTGTTTGGTTATCTTGCAATCCCGAGATAATCGTCTCCATGCTCCAAATCCATTTTAAAGCCATTTTTAAGGCATTTCGCGCATACATGAAATGAACACATTTTTCTCCAAAACTATAACAGATGCAAGCTTGTCCTGTTTGGTGGAGATGATATTTAATAAAATAAGTAGAAATCCACTAAAAGTTTTGTTTGGTTATCTTGCAATCCCGAGATAATCGTCTCCATGCTCCAAATCCATTTTAAAGCCATTTTTAAGGCATTTCGCGCATACATGAAATGAACACATTTTTCTCCAAAACTATAACAGATGCAAGCTTGTCCTGTTTGGTGGAGATGATATTTAATAAAATAAGTAGAAATCCACTAAAAGTTTTGTTTGGTTATCTTGCAATCCCGAGATAATCGTCTCCATGCTCCAAATCCATTTTAAAGCCATTTTTAAGGCATTTCGCGCATACATGAAATGAACACATTTTTCTCCAAAACTATAACAGATGCAAGCTTGTCCTGTTTGGTGGAGATGATATTTAATAAAATAAGTAGAAATCCACTAAAAGTTTTGTTTGGTTATCTTGCAATCCCGAGATAATCGTCTCCATGCTCCAAATCCATTTTAAAGCCATTTTTAAGGCATTTCGCGCATACATGAAATGAACACATTTTTCTCCAAAACTATAACAGATGCAAGCTTGTCCTGTTTGGTGGAGATGATATTTAATAAAATAAGTAGAAATCCACTAAAAGTTTTGTTTGGTTATCTTGCAATCCCGAGATAATCGTCTCCATGCTCCAAATCCATTTTAAAGCCATTTTTAAGGCATTTCGCGCATACATGAAATGAACACATTTTTCTCCAAAACTATAACAGATGCAAGCTTGTCCTGTTTGGTGGAGATGATATTTAATAAAATAAGTAGAAATCCACTAAAAGTTTTGTTTGGTTATCTTGCAATCCCGAGATAATCGTCTCCATGCTCCAAATCCATTTTAAAGCCATTTTTAAGGCATTTCGCGCATACATGAAATGAACACATTTTTCTCCAAAACTATAACAGATGCAAGCTTGTCCTGTTTGGTGGAGATGATATTTAATAAAATAAGTAGAAATCCACTAAAAGTTTTGTTTGGTTATCTTGCAATCCCGAGATAATCGTCTCCATGCTCCAAATCCATTTTAAAGCCATTTTTAAGGCATTTCGCGCATACATGAAATGAACACATTTTTCTCCAAAACTATAACAGATGCAAGCTTGTCCTGTTTGGTGGAGATGATATTTAATAAAATAAGTAGAAATCCACTAAAAGTTTTGTTTGGTTATCTTGCAATCCCGAGATAATCGTCTCCATGCTCCAAATCCATTTTAAAGCCATTTTTAAGGCATTTCGCGCATACATGAAATGAACACATTTTTCTCCAAAACTATAACAGATGCAAGCTTGTCCTGTTTGGTGGAGATGATATTTAATAAAATAAGTAGAAATCCACTAAAAGTTTTGTTTGGTTATCTTGCAATCCCGAGATAATCGTCTCCATGCTCCAAATCCATTTTAAAGCCATTTTTAAGGCATTTCGCGCATACATGAAATGAACACATTTTTCTCCAAAACTATAACAGATGCAAGCTTGTCCTGTTTGGTGGAGATGATATTTAATAAAATAAGTAGAAATCCACTAAAAGTTTTGTTTGGTTATCTTGCAATCCCGAGATAATCGTCTCCATGCTCCAAATCCATTTTAAAGCCATTTTTAAGGCATTTCGCGCATACATGAAATGAACACATTTTTCTCCAAAACTATAACAGATGCAAGCTTGTCCTGTTTGGTGGAGATGATATTTAATAAAATAAGTAGAAATCCACTAAAAGTTTTGTTTGGTTATCTTGCAATCCCGAGATAATCGTCTCCATGCTCCAAATCCATTTTAAAGCCATTTTTAAGGCATTTCGCGCATACATGAAATGAACACATTTTTCTCCAAAACTATAACAGATGCAAGCTTGTCCTGTTTGGTGGAGATGATATTTAATAAAATAAGTAGAAATCCACTAAAAGTTTTGTTTGGTTATCTTGCAATCCCGAGATAATCGTCTCCATGCTCCAAATCCATTTTAAAGCCATTTTTAAGGCATTTCGCGCATACATGAAATGAACACATTTTTCTCCAAAACTATAACAGATGCAAGCTTGTCCTGTTTGGTGGAGATGATATTTAATAAAATAAGTAGAAATCCACTAAAAGTTTTGTTTGGTTATCTTGCAATCCCGAGATAATCGTCTCCATGCTCCAAATCCATTTTAAAGCCATTTTTAAGGCATTTCGCGCATACATGAAATGAACACATTTTTCTCCAAAACTATAACAGATGCAAGCTTGTCCTGTTTGGTGGAGATGATATTTAATAAAATAAGTAGAAATCCACTAAAAGTTTTGTTTGGTTATCTTGCAATCCCGAGATAATCGTCTCCATGCTCCAAATCCATTTTAAAGCCATTTTTAAGGCATTTCGCGCATACATGAAATGAACACATTTTTCTCCAAAACTATAACAGATGCAAGCTTGTCCTGTTTGGTGGAGATGATATTTAATAAAATAAGTAGAAATCCACTAAAAGTTTTGTTTGGTTATCTTGCAATCCCGAGATAATCGTCTCCATGCTCCAAATCCATTTTAAAGCCATTTTTAAGGCATTTCGCGCATACATGAAATGAACACATTTTTCTCCAAAACTATAACAGATGCAAGCTTGTCCTGTTTGGTGGAGATGATATTTAATAAAATAAGTAGAAATCCACTAAAAGTTTTGTTTGGTTATCTTGCAATCCCGAGATAATCGTCTCCATGCTCCAAATCCATTTTAAAGCCATTTTTAAGGCATTTCGCGCATACATGAAATGAACACATTTTTCTCCAAAACTATAACAGATGCAAGCTTGTCCTGTTTGGTGGAGATGATATTTAATAAAATAAGTAGAAATCCACTAAAAGTTTTGTTTGGTTATCTTGCAATCCCGAGATAATCGTCTCCATGCTCCAAATCCATTTTAAAGCCATTTTTAAGGCATTTCGCGCATACATGAAATGAACACATTTTTCTCCAAAACTATAACAGATGCAAGCTTGTCCTGTTTGGTGGAGATGATATTTAATAAAATAAGTAGAAATCCACTAAAAGTTTTGTTTGGTTATCTTGCAATCCCGAGATAATCGTCTCCATGCTCCAAATCCATTTTAAAGCCATTTTTAAGGCATTTCGCGCATACATGAAATGAACACATTTTTCTCCAAAACTATAACAGATGCAAGCTTGTCCTGTTTGGTGGAGATGATATTTAATAAAATAAGTAGAAATCCACTAAAAGTTTTGTTTGGTTATCTTGCAATCCCGAGATAATCGTCTCCATGCTCCAAATCCATTTTAAAGCCATTTTTAAGGCATTTCGCGCATACATGAAATGAACACATTTTTCTCCAAAACTATAACAGATGCAAGCTTGTCCTGTTTGGTGGAGATGATATTTAATAAAATAAGTAGAAATCCACTAAAAGTTTTGTTTGGTTATCTTGCAATCCCGAGATAATCGTCTCCATGCTCCAAATCCATTTTAAAGCCATTTTTAAGGCATTTCGCGCATACATGAAATGAACACATTTTTCTCCAAAACTATAACAGATGCAAGCTTGTCCTGTTTGGTGGAGATGATATTTAATAAAATAAGTAGAAATCCACTAAAAGTTTTGTTTGGTTATCTTGCAATCCCGAGATAATCGTCTCCATGCTCCAAATCCATTTTAAAGCCATTTTTAAGGCATTTCGCGCATACATGAAATGAACACATTTTTCTCCAAAACTATAACAGATGCAAGCTTGTCCTGTTTGGTGGAGATGATATTTAATAAAATAAGTAGAAATCCACTAAAAGTTTTGTTTGGTTATCTTGCAATCCCGAGATAATCGTCTCCATGCTCCAAATCCATTTTAAAGCCATTTTTAAGGCATTTCGCGCATACATGAAATGAACACATTTTTCTCCAAAACTATAACAGATGCAAGCTTGTCCTGTTTGGTGGAGATGATATTTAATAAAATAAGTAGAAATCCACTAAAAGTTTTGTTTGGTTATCTTGCAATCCCGAGATAATCGTCTCCATGCTCCAAATCCATTTTAAAGCCATTTTTAAGGCATTTCGCGCATACATGAAATGAACACATTTTTCTCCAAAACTATAACAGATGCAAGCTTGTCCTGTTTGGTGGAGATGATATTTAATAAAATAAGTAGAAATCCACTAAAAGTTTTGTTTGGTTATCTTGCAATCCCGAGATAATCGTCTCCATGCTCCAAATCCATTTTAAAGCCATTTTTAAGGCATTTCGCGCATACATGAAATGAACACATTTTTCTCCAAAACTATAACAGATGCAAGCTTGTCCTGTTTGGTGGAGATGATATTTAATAAAATAAGTAGAAATCCACTAAAAGTTTTGTTTGGTTATCTTGCAATCCCGAGATAATCGTCTCCATGCTCCAAATCCATTTTAAAGCCATTTTTAAGGCATTTCGCGCATACATGAAATGAACACATTTTTCTCCAAAACTATAACAGATGCAAGCTTGTCCTGTTTGGTGGAGATGATATTTAATAAAATAAGTAGAAATCCACTAAAAGTTTTGTTTGGTTATCTTGCAATCCCGAGATAATCGTCTCCATGCTCCAAATCCATTTTAAAGCCATTTTTAAGGCATTTCGCGCATACATGAAATGAACACATTTTTCTCCAAAACTATAACAGATGCAAGCTTGTCCTGTTTGGTGGAGATGATATTTAATAAAATAAGTAGAAATCCACTAAAAGTTTTGTTTGGTTATCTTGCAATCCCGAGATAATCGTCTCCATGCTCCAAATCCATTTTAAAGCCATTTTTAAGGCATTTCGCGCATACATGAAATGAACACATTTTTCTCCAAAACTATAACAGATGCAAGCTTGTCCTGTTTGGTGGAGATGATATTTAATAAAATAAGTAGAAATCCACTAAAAGTTTTGTTTGGTTATCTTGCAATCCCGAGATAATCGTCTCCATGCTCCAAATCCATTTTAAAGCCATTTTTAAGGCATTTCGCGCATACATGAAATGAACACATTTTTCTCCAAAACTATAACAGATGCAAGCTTGTCCTGTTTGGTGGAGATGATATTTAATAAAATAAGTAGAAATCCACTAAAAGTTTTGTTTGGTTATCTTGCAATCCCGAGATAATCGTCTCCATGCTCCAAATCCATTTTAAAGCCATTTTTAAGGCATTTCGCGCATACATGAAATGAACACATTTTTCTCCAAAACTATAACAGATGCAAGCTTGTCCTGTTTGGTGGAGATGATATTTAATAAAATAAGTAGAAATCCACTAAAAGTTTTGTTTGGTTATCTTGCAATCCCGAGATAATCGTCTCCATGCTCCAAATCCATTTTAAAGCCATTTTTAAGGCATTTCGCGCATACATGAAATGAACACATTTTTCTCCAAAACTATAACAGATGCAAGCTTGTCCTGTTTGGTGGAGATGATATTTAATAAAATAAGTAGAAATCCACTAAAAGTTTTGTTTGGTTATCTTGCAATCCCGAGATAATCGTCTCCATGCTCCAAATCCATTTTAAAGCCATTTTTAAGGCATTTCGCGCATACATGAAATGAACACATTTTTCTCCAAAACTATAACAGATGCAAGCTTGTCCTGTTTGGTGGAGATGATATTTAATAAAATAAGTAGAAATCCACTAAAAGTTTTGTTTGGTTATCTTGCAATCCCGAGATAATCGTCTCCATGCTCCAAATCCATTTTAAAGCCATTTTTAAGGCATTTCGCGCATACATGAAATGAACACATTTTTCTCCAAAACTATAACAGATGCAAGCTTGTCCTGTTTGGTGGAGATGATATTTAATAAAATAAGTAGAAATCCACTAAAAGTTTTGTTTGGTTATCTTGCAATCCCGAGATAATCGTCTCCATGCTCCAAATCCATTTTAAAGCCATTTTTAAGGCATTTCGCGCATACATGAAATGAACACATTTTTCTCCAAAACTATAACAGATGCAAGCTTGTCCTGTTTGGTGGAGATGATATTTAATAAAATAAGTAGAAATCCACTAAAAGTTTTGTTTGGTTATCTTGCAATCCCGAGATAATCGTCTCCATGCTCCAAATCCATTTTAAAGCCATTTTTAAGGCATTTCGCGCATACATGAAATGAACACATTTTTCTCCAAAACTATAACAGATGCAAGCTTGTCCTGTTTGGTGGAGATGATATTTAATAAAATAAGTAGAAATCCACTAAAAGTTTTGTTTGGTTATCTTGCAATCCCGAGATAATCGTCTCCATGCTCCAAATCCATTTTAAAGCCATTTTTAAGGCATTTCGCGCATACATGAAATGAACACATTTTTCTCCAAAACTATAACAGATGCAAGCTTGTCCTGTTTGGTGGAGATGATATTTAATAAAATAAGTAGAAATCCACTAAAAGTTTTGTTTGGTTATCTTGCAATCCCGAGATAATCGTCTCCATGCTCCAAATCCATTTTAAAGCCATTTTTAAGGCATTTCGCGCATACATGAAATGAACACATTTTTCTCCAAAACTATAACAGATGCAAGCTTGTCCTGTTTGGTGGAGATGATATTTAATAAAATAAGTAGAAATCCACTAAAAGTTTTGTTTGGTTATCTTGCAATCCCGAGATAATCGTCTCCATGCTCCAAATCCATTTTAAAGCCATTTTTAAGGCATTTCGCGCATACATGAAATGAACACATTTTTCTCCAAAACTATAACAGATGCAAGCTTGTCCTGTTTGGTGGAGATGATATTTAATAAAATAAGTAGAAATCCACTAAAAGTTTTGTTTGGTTATCTTGCAATCCCGAGATAATCGTCTCCATGCTCCAAATCCATTTTAAAGCCATTTTTAAGGCATTTCGCGCATACATGAAATGAACACATTTTTCTCCAAAACTATAACAGATGCAAGCTTGTCCTGTTTGGTGGAGATGATATTTAATAAAATAAGTAGAAATCCACTAAAAGTTTTGTTTGGTTATCTTGCAATCCCGAGATAATCGTCTCCATGCTCCAAATCCATTTTAAAGCCATTTTTAAGGCATTTCGCGCATACATGAAATGAACACATTTTTCTCCAAAACTATAACAGATGCAAGCTTGTCCTGTTTGGTGGAGATGATATTTAATAAAATAAGTAGAAATCCACTAAAAGTTTTGTTTGGTTATCTTGCAATCCCGAGATAATCGTCTCCATGCTCCAAATCCATTTTAAAGCCATTTTTAAGGCATTTCGCGCATACATGAAATGAACACATTTTTCTCCAAAACTATAACAGATGCAAGCTTGTCCTGTTTGGTGGAGATGATATTTAATAAAATAAGTAGAAATCCACTAAAAGTTTTGTTTGGTTATCTTGCAATCCCGAGATAATCGTCTCCATGCTCCAAATCCATTTTAAAGCCATTTTTAAGGCATTTCGCGCATACATGAAATGAACACATTTTTCTCCAAAACTATAACAGATGCAAGCTTGTCCTGTTTGGTGGAGATGATATTTAATAAAATAAGTAGAAATCCACTAAAAGTTTTGTTTGGTTATCTTGCAATCCCGAGATAATCGTCTCCATGCTCCAAATCCATTTTAAAGCCATTTTTAAGGCATTTCGCGCATACATGAAATGAACACATTTTTCTCCAAAACTATAACAGATGCAAGCTTGTCCTGTTTGGTGGAGATGATATTTAATAAAATAAGTAGAAATCCACTAAAAGTTTTGTTTGGTTATCTTGCAATCCCGAGATAATCGTCTCCATGCTCCAAATCCATTTTAAAGCCATTTTTAAGGCATTTCGCGCATACATGAAATGAACACATTTTTCTCCAAAACTATAACAGATGCAAGCTTGTCCTGTTTGGTGGAGATGATATTTAATAAAATAAGTAGAAATCCACTAAAAGTTTTGTTTGGTTATCTTGCAATCCCGAGATAATCGTCTCCATGCTCCAAATCCATTTTAAAGCCATTTTTAAGGCATTTCGCGCATACATGAAATGAACACATTTTTCTCCAAAACTATAACAGATGCAAGCTTGTCCTGTTTGGTGGAGATGATATTTAATAAAATAAGTAGAAATCCACTAAAAGTTTTGTTTGGTTATCTTGCAATCCCGAGATAATCGTCTCCATGCTCCAAATCCATTTTAAAGCCATTTTTAAGGCATTTCGCGCATACATGAAATGAACACATTTTTCTCCAAAACTATAACAGATGCAAGCTTGTCCTGTTTGGTGGAGATGATATTTAATAAAATAAGTAGAAATCCACTAAAAGTTTTGTTTGGTTATCTTGCAATCCCGAGATAATCGTCTCCATGCTCCAAATCCATTTTAAAGCCATTTTTAAGGCATTTCGCGCATACATGAAATGAACACATTTTTCTCCAAAACTATAACAGATGCAAGCTTGTCCTGTTTGGTGGAGATGATATTTAATAAAATAAGTAGAAATCCACTAAAAGTTTTGTTTGGTTATCTTGCAATCCCGAGATAATCGTCTCCATGCTCCAAATCCATTTTAAAGCCATTTTTAAGGCATTTCGCGCATACATGAAATGAACACATTTTTCTCCAAAACTATAACAGATGCAAGCTTGTCCTGTTTGGTGGAGATGATATTTAATAAAATAAGTAGAAATCCACTAAAAGTTTTGTTTGGTTATCTTGCAATCCCGAGATAATCGTCTCCATGCTCCAAATCCATTTTAAAGCCATTTTTAAGGCATTTCGCGCATACAGTGAAATGAACACATTTTTCTCCAAAACTATAACAGATGCAAGCTTGTCCTGTTTGGTGGAGATGATATTTAATAAAATAAGTAGAAATCCACTAAAAGTTTTGTTTGGTTATCTTGCAATCCCGAGATAATCGTCTCCATGCTCCAAATCCATTTTAAAGCCATTTTTAAGGCATTTCGCGCATACATGAAATGAACACATTTTTCTCCAAAACTATAACAGATGCAAGCTTGTCCTGTTTGGTGGAGATGATATTTAATAAAATAAGTAGAAATCCACTAAAAGTTTTGTTTGGTTATCTTGCAATCCCGAGATAATCGTCTCCATGCTCCAAATCCATTTTAAAGCCATTTTTAAGGCATTTCGCGCATACATGAAATGAACACATTTTTCTCCAAAACTATAACAGATGCAAGCTTGTCCTGTTTGGTGGAGATGATATTTAATAAAATAAGTAGAAATCCACTAAAAGTTTTGTTTGGTTATCTTGCAATCCCGAGATAATCGTCTCCATGCTCCAAATCCATTTTAAAGCCATTTTTAAGGCATTTCGCGCATACATGAAATGAACACATTTTTCTCCAAAACTATAACAGATGCAAGCTTGTCCTGTTTGGTGGAGATGATATTTAATAAAATAAGTAGAAATCCACTAAAAGTTTTGTTTGGTTATCTTGCAATCCCGAGATAATCGTCTCCATGCTCCAAATCCATTTTAAAGCCATTTTTAAGGCATTTCGCGCATACATGAAATGAACACATTTTTCTCCAAAACTATAACAGATGCAAGCTTGTCCTGTTTGGTGGAGATGATATTTAATAAAATAAGTAGAAATCCACTAAAAGTTTTGTTTGGTTATCTTGCAATCCCGAGATAATCGTCTCCATGCTCCAAATCCATTTTAAAGCCATTTTTAAGGCATTTCGCGCATACATGAAATGAACACATTTTTCTCCAAAACTATAACAGATGCAAGCTTGTCCTGTTTGGTGGAGATGATATTTAATAAAATAAGTAGAAATCCACTAAAAGTTTTGTTTGGTTATCTTGCAATCCCGAGATAATCGTCTCCATGCTCCAAATCCATTTTAAAGCCATTTTTAAGGCATTTCGCGCATACATGAAATGAACACATTTTTCTCCAAAACTATAACAGATGCAAGCTTGTCCTGTTTGGTGGAGATGATATTTAATAAAATAAGTAGAAATCCACTAAAAGTTTTGTTTGGTTATCTTGCAATCCCGAGATAATCGTCTCCATGCTCCAAATCCATTTTAAAGCCATTTTTAAGGCATTTCGCGCATACATGAAATGAACACATTTTTCTCCAAAACTATAACAGATGCAAGCTTGTCCTGTTTGGTGGAGATGATATTTAATAAAATAAGTAGAAATCCACTAAAAGTTTTGTTTGGTTATCTTGCAATCCCGAGATAATCGTCTCCATGCTCCAAATCCATTTTAAAGCCATTTTTAAGGCATTTCGCGCATACATGAAATGAACACATTTTTCTCCAAAACTATAACAGATGCAAGCTTGTCCTGTTTGGTGGAGATGATATTTAATAAAATAAGTAGAAATCCACTAAAAGTTTTGTTTGGTTATCTTGCAATCCCGAGATAATCGTCTCCATGCTCCAAATCCATTTTAAAGCCATTTTTAAGGCATTTCGCGCATACATGAAATGAACACATTTTTCTCCAAAACTATAACAGATGCAAGCTTGTCCTGTTTGGTGGAGATGATATTTAATAAAATAAGTAGAAATCCACTAAAAGTTTTGTTTGGTTATCTTGCAATCCCGAGATAATCGTCTCCATGCTCCAAATCCATTTTAAAGCCATTTTTAAGGCATTTCGCGCATACATGAAATGAACACATTTTTCTCCAAAACTATAACAGATGCAAGCTTGTCCTGTTTGGTGGAGATGATATTTAATAAAATAAGTAGAAATCCACTAAAAGTTTTGTTTGGTTATCTTGCAATCCCGAGATAATCGTCTCCATGCTCCAAATCCATTTTAAAGCCATTTTTAAGGCATTTCGCGCATACATGAAATGAACACATTTTTCTCCAAAACTATAACAGATGCAAGCTTGTCCTGTTTGGTGGAGATGATATTTAATAAAATAAGTAGAAATCCACTAAAAGTTTTGTTTGGTTATCTTGCAATCCCGAGATAATCGTCTCCATGCTCCAAATCCATTTTAAAGCCATTTTTAAGGCATTTCGCGCATACATGAAATGAACACATTTTTCTCCAAAACTATAACAGATGCAAGCTTGTCCTGTTTGGTGGAGATGATATTTAATAAAATAAGTAGAAATCCACTAAAAGTTTTGTTTGGTTATCTTGCAATCCCGAGATAATCGTCTCCATGCTCCAAATCCATTTTAAAGCCATTTTTAAGGCATTTCGCGCATACATGAAATGAACACATTTTTCTCCAAAACTATAACAGATGCAAGCTTGTCCTGTTTGGTGGAGATGATATTTAATAAAATAAGTAGAAATCCACTAAAAGTTTTGTTTGGTTATCTTGCAATCCCGAGATAATCGTCTCCATGCTCCAAATCCATTTTAAAGCCATTTTTAAGGCATTTCGCGCATACATGAAATGAACACATTTTTCTCCAAAACTATAACAGATGCAAGCTTGTCCTGTTTGGTGGAGATGATATTTAATAAAATAAGTAGAAATCCACTAAAAGTTTTGTTTGGTTATCTTGCAATCCCGAGATAATCGTCTCCATGCTCCAAATCCATTTTAAAGCCATTTTTAAGGCATTTCGCGCATACATGAAATGAACACATTTTTCTCCAAAACTATAACAGATGCAAGCTTGTCCTGTTTGGTGGAGATGATATTTAATAAAATAAGTAGAAATCCACTAAAAGTTTTGTTTGGTTATCTTGCAATCCCGAGATAATCGTCTCCATGCTCCAAATCCATTTTAAAGCCATTTTTAAGGCATTTCGCGCATACATGAAATGAACACATTTTTCTCCAAAACTATAACAGATGCAAGCTTGTCCTGTTTGGTGGAGATGATATTTAATAAAATAAGTAGAAATCCACTAAAAGTTTTGTTTGGTTATCTTGCAATCCCGAGATAATCGTCTCCATGCTCCAAATCCATTTTAAAGCCATTTTTAAGGCATTTCGCGCATACATGAAATGAACACATTTTTCTCCAAAACTATAACAGATGCAAGCTTGTCCTGTTTGGTGGAGATGATATTTAATAAAATAAGTAGAAATCCACTAAAAGTTTTGTTTGGTTATCTTGCAATCCCGAGATAATCGTCTCCATGCTCCAAATCCATTTTAAAGCCATTTTTAAGGCATTTCGCGCATACATGAAATGAACACATTTTTCTCCAAAACTATAACAGATGCAAGCTTGTCCTGTTTGGTGGAGATGATATTTAATAAAATAAGTAGAAATCCACTAAAAGTTTTGTTTGGTTATCTTGCAATCCCGAGATAATCGTCTCCATGCTCCAAATCCATTTTAAAGCCATTTTTAAGGCATTTCGCGCATACATGAAATGAACACATTTTTCTCCAAAACTATAACAGATGCAAGCTTGTCCTGTTTGGTGGAGATGATATTTAATAAAATAAGTAGAAATCCACTAAAAGTTTTGTTTGGTTATCTTGCAATCCCGAGATAATCGTCTCCATGCTCCAAATCCATTTTAAAGCCATTTTTAAGGCATTTCGCGCATACATGAAATGAACACATTTTTCTCCAAAACTATAACAGATGCAAGCTTGTCCTGTTTGGTGGAGATGATATTTAATAAAATAAGTAGAAATCCACTAAAAGTTTTGTTTGGTTATCTTGCAATCCCGAGATAATCGTCTCCATGCTCCAAATCCATTTTAAAGCCATTTTTAAGGCATTTCGCGCATACATGAAATGAACACATTTTTCTCCAAAACTATAACAGATGCAAGCTTGTCCTGTTTGGTGGAGATGATATTTAATAAAATAAGTAGAAATCCACTAAAAGTTTTGTTTGGTTATCTTGCAATCCCGAGATAATCGTCTCCATGCTCCAAATCCATTTTAAAGCCATTTTTAAGGCATTTCGCGCATACATGAAATGAACACATTTTTCTCCAAAACTATAACAGATGCAAGCTTGTCCTGTTTGGTGGAGATGATATTTAATAAAATAAGTAGAAATCCACTAAAAGTTTTGTTTGGTTATCTTGCAATCCCGAGATAATCGTCTCCATGCTCCAAATCCATTTTAAAGCCATTTTTAAGGCATTTCGCGCATACATGAAATGAACACATTTTTCTCCAAAACTATAACAGATGCAAGCTTGTCCTGTTTGGTGGAGATGATATTTAATAAAATAAGTAGAAATCCACTAAAAGTTTTGTTTGGTTATCTTGCAATCCCGAGATAATCGTCTCCATGCTCCAAATCCATTTTAAAGCCATTTTTAAGGCATTTCGCGCATACATGAAATGAACACATTTTTCTCCAAAACTATAACAGATGCAAGCTTGTCCTGTTTGGTGGAGATGATATTTAATAAAATAAGTAGAAATCCACTAAAAGTTTTGTTTGGTTATCTTGCAATCCCGAGATAATCGTCTCCATGCTCCAAATCCATTTTAAAGCCATTTTTAAGGCATTTCGCGCATACATGAAATGAACACATTTTTCTCCAAAACTATAACAGATGCAAGCTTGTCCTGTTTGGTGGAGATGATATTTAATAAAATAAGTAGAAATCCACTAAAAGTTTTGTTTGGTTATCTTGCAATCCCGAGATAATCGTCTCCATGCTCCAAATCCATTTTAAAGCCATTTTTAAGGCATTTCGCGCATACATGAAATGAACACATTTTTCTCCAAAACTATAACAGATGCAAGCTTGTCCTGTTTGGTGGAGATGATATTTAATAAAATAAGTAGAAATCCACTAAAAGTTTTGTTTGGTTATCTTGCAATCCCGAGATAATCGTCTCCATGCTCCAAATCCATTTTAAAGCCATTTTTAAGGCATTTCGCGCATACATGAAATGAACACATTTTTCTCCAAAACTATAACAGATGCAAGCTTGTCCTGTTTGGTGGAGATGATATTTAATAAAATAAGTAGAAATCCACTAAAAGTTTTGTTTGGTTATCTTGCAATCCCGAGATAATCGTCTCCATGCTCCAAATCCATTTTAAAGCCATTTTTAAGGCATTTCGCGCATACATGAAATGAACACATTTTTCTCCAAAACTATAACAGATGCAAGCTTGTCCTGTTTGGTGGAGATGATATTTAATAAAATAAGTAGAAATCCACTAAAAGTTTTGTTTGGTTATCTTGCAATCCCGAGATAATCGTCTCCATGCTCCAAATCCATTTTTTAAAGCCATTTTTAAGGCATTTCGCGCATACATGAAATGAACACATTTTTCTCCAAAACTATAACAGATGCAAGCTTGTCCTGTTTGGTGGAGATGATATTTAATAAAATAAGTAGAAATCCACTAAAAGTTTTGTTTGGTTATCTTGCAATCCCGAGATAATCGTCTCCATGCTCCAAATCCATTTTAAAGCCATTTTTAAGGCATTTCGCGCATACATGAAATGAACACATTTTTCTCCAAAACTATAACAGATGCAAGCTTGTCCTGTTTGGTGGAGATGATATTTAATAAAATAAGTAGAAATCCACTAAAAGTTTTGTTTGGTTATCTTGCAATCCCGAGATAATCGTCTCCATGCTCCAAATCCATTTTAAAGCCATTTTTAAGGCATTTCGCGCATACATGAAATGAACACATTTTTCTCCAAAACTATAACAGATGCAAGCTTGTCCTGTTTGGTGGAGATGATATTTAATAAAATAAGTAGAAATCCACTAAAAGTTTTGTTTGGTTATCTTGCAATCCCGAGATAATCGTCTCCATGCTCCAAATCCATTTTAAAGCCATTTTTAAGGCATTTCGCGCATACATGAAATGAACACATTTTTCTCCAAAACTATAACAGATGCAAGCTTGTCCTGTTTGGTGGAGATGATATTTAATAAAATAAGTAGAAATCCACTAAAAGTTTTGTTTGGTTATCTTGCAATCCCGAGATAATCGTCTCCATGCTCCAAATCCATTTTAAAGCCATTTTTAAGGCATTTCGCGCATACATGAAATGAACACATTTTTCTCCAAAACTATAACAGATGCAAGCTTGTCCTGTTTGGTGGAGATGATATTTAATAAAATAAGTAGAAATCCACTAAAAGTTTTGTTTGGTTATCTTGCAATCCCGAGATAATCGTCTCCATGCTCCAAATCCATTTTAAAGCCATTTTTAAGGCATTTCGCGCATACATGAAATGAACACATTTTTCTCCAAAACTATAACAGATGCAAGCTTGTCCTGTTTGGTGGAGATGATATTTAATAAAATAAGTAGAAATCCACTAAAAGTTTTGTTTGGTTATCTTGCAATCCCGAGATAATCGTCTCCATGCTCCAAATCCATTTTAAAGCCATTTTTAAGGCATTTCGCGCATACATGAAATGAACACATTTTTCTCCAAAACTATAACAGATGCAAGCTTGTCCTGTTTGGTGGAGATGATATTTAATAAAATAAGTAGAAATCCACTAAAAGTTTTGTTTGGTTATCTTGCAATCCCGAGATAATCGTCTCCATGCTCCAAATCCATTTTAAAGCCATTTTTAAGGCATTTCGCGCATACATGAAATGAACACATTTTTCTCCAAAACTATAACAGATGCAAGCTTGTCCTGTTTGGTGGAGATGATATTTAATAAAATAAGTAGAAATCCACTAAAAGTTTTGTTTGGTTATCTTGCAATCCCGAGATAATCGTCTCCATGCTCCAAATCCATTTTAAAGCCATTTTTAAGGCATTTCGCGCATACATGAAATGAACACATTTTTCTCCAAAACTATAACAGATGCAAGCTTGTCCTGTTTGGTGGAGATGATATTTAATAAAATAAGTAGAAATCCACTAAAAGTTTTGTTTGGTTATCTTGCAATCCCGAGATAATCGTCTCCATGCTCCAAATCCATTTTAAAGCCATTTTTAAGGCATTTCGCGCATACATGAAATGAACACATTTTTCTCCAAAACTATAACAGATGCAAGCTTGTCCTGTTTGGTGGAGATGATATTTAATAAAATAAGTAGAAATCCACTAAAAGTTTTGTTTGGTTATCTTGCAATCCCGAGATAATCGTCTCCATGCTCCAAATCCATTTTAAAGCCATTTTTAAGGCATTTCGCGCATACATGAAATGAACACATTTTTCTCCAAAACTATAACAGATGCAAGCTTGTCCTGTTTGGTGGAGATGATATTTAATAAAATAAGTAGAAATCCACTAAAAGTTTTGTTTGGTTATCTTGCAATCCCGAGATAATCGTCTCCATGCTCCAAATCCATTTTAAAGCCATTTTTAAGGCATTTCGCGCATACATGAAATGAACACATTTTTCTCCAAAACTATAACAGATGCAAGCTTGTCCTGTTTGGTGGAGATGATATTTAATAAAATAAGTAGAAATCCACTAAAAGTTTTGTTTGGTTATCTTGCAATCCCGAGATAATCGTCTCCATGCTCCAAATCCATTTTAAAGCCATTTTTAAGGCATTTCGCGCATACATGAAATGAACACATTTTTCTCCAAAACTATAACAGATGCAAGCTTGTCCTGTTTGGTGGAGATGATATTTAATAAAATAAGTAGAAATCCACTAAAAGTTTTGTTTGGTTATCTTGCAATCCCGAGATAATCGTCTCCATGCTCCAAATCCATTTTAAAGCCATTTTTAAGGCATTTCGCGCATACATGAAATGAACACATTTTTCTCCAAAACTATAACAGATGCAAGCTTGTCCTGTTTGGTGGAGATGATATTTAATAAAATAAGTAGAAATCCACTAAAAGTTTTGTTTGGTTATCTTGCAATCCCGAGATAATCGTCTCCATGCTCCAAATCCATTTTAAAGCCATTTTTAAGGCATTTCGCGCATACATGAAATGAACACATTTTTCTCCAAAACTATAACAGATGCAAGCTTGTCCTGTTTGGTGGAGATGATATTTAATAAAATAAGTAGAAATCCACTAAAAGTTTTGTTTGGTTATCTTGCAATCCCGAGATAATCGTCTCCATGCTCCAAATCCATTTTAAAGCCATTTTTAAGGCATTTCGCGCATACATGAAATGAACACATTTTTCTCCAAAACTATAACAGATGCAAGCTTGTCCTGTTTGGTGGAGATGATATTTAATAAAATAAGTAGAAATCCACTAAAAGTTTTGTTTGGTTATCTTGCAATCCCGAGATAATCGTCTCCATGCTCCAAATCCATTTTAAAGCCATTTTTAAGGCATTTCGCGCATACATGAAATGAACACATTTTTCTCCAAAACTATAACAGATGCAAGCTTGTCCTGTTTGGTGGAGATGATATTTAATAAAATAAGTAGAAATCCACTAAAAGTTTTGTTTGGTTATCTTGCAATCCCGAGATAATCGTCTCCATGCTCCAAATCCATTTTAAAGCCATTTTTAAGGCATTTCGCGCATACATGAAATGAACACATTTTTCTCCAAAACTATAACAGATGCAAGCTTGTCCTGTTTGGTGGAGATGATATTTAATAAAATAAGTAGAAATCCACTAAAAGTTTTGTTTGGTTATCTTGCAATCCCGAGATAATCGTCTCCATGCTCCAAATCCATTTTAAAGCCATTTTTAAGGCATTTCGCGCATACATGAAATGAACACATTTTTCTCCAAAACTATAACAGATGCAAGCTTGTCCTGTTTGGTGGAGATGATATTTAATAAAATAAGTAGAAATCCACTAAAAGTTTTGTTTGGTTATCTTGCAATCCCGAGATAATCGTCTCCATGCTCCAAATCCATTTTAAAGCCATTTTTAAGGCATTTCGCGCATACATGAAATGAACACATTTTTCTCCAAAACTATAACAGATGCAAGCTTGTCCTGTTTGGTGGAGATGATATTTAATAAAATAAGTAGAAATCCACTAAAAGTTTTGTTTGGTTATCTTGCAATCCCGAGATAATCGTCTCCATGCTCCAAATCCATTTTAAAGCCATTTTTAAGGCATTTCGCGCATACATGAAATGAACACATTTTTCTCCAAAACTATAACAGATGCAAGCTTGTCCTGTTTGGTGGAGATGATATTTAATAAAATAAGTAGAAATCCACTAAAAGTTTTGTTTGGTTATCTTGCAATCCCGAGATAATCGTCTCCATGCTCCAAATCCATTTTAAAGCCATTTTTAAGGCATTTCGCGCATACATGAAATGAACACATTTTTCTCCAAAACTATAACAGATGCAAGCTTGTCCTGTTTGGTGGAGATGATATTTAATAAAATAAGTAGAAATCCACTAAAAGTTTTGTTTGGTTATCTTGCAATCCCGAGATAATCGTCTCCATGCTCCCAAATCCATTTTAAAGCCAATTTTTAAGGCATTTCGCGCATACATGAAATGAACACATTTTTCTCCAAAACTATAAACAGATGCAAGCTTGTCCTGTTTGGTGGAGATGTTATTTAATAAAATAAGTATAAATCCACTAAAAGTTTTGTTTGGTTATCTTGCAATCCCGAGATAATCGTCTCCATGCTCCAAATCCATTTTAAAGCCATTTTTAAGGCATTTCGCGCATACATGAAATGAACACATTTTTCTCCAAAACTATAACAGATGCAAGCTTGTCCTGTTTGGTGGAGATGATATTTAATAAAATAAGTAGAAATCCACTAAAAGTTTTGTTTGGTTATCTTGCAATCCCGAGATAATCGTCTCCATGCTCCAAATCCATTTTAAAGCCATTTTTAAAGGCATTTCGCGCATACATGAAATGAACACATTTTTCTCCAAAACTATAACAGATGCAAGCTTGTCCTGTTTGGTGGAGATGCTATTTAATAAAATAAGTAGAAATCCACTAAAAGTTTTGTTTGGTTATCTTGCAATCCCGAGATAATCGTCTCCATGCTCCAAATCCATTGTAAAGCCATTTTTAAGGCATTTCGCGCATACATGAAATGAACACATTTTTTCTCCAAAACTATAACAGATGCAAGCTTGTCCTGTTTGGTGGAGATGATATTTAATAAAATAAGTAGAAATCCACTAAAAGTTTTGTTTGGTTTATCTTGCAATCCCGAGATAATCGTCTCCCATGCTCCAAATCCATTTTAAAGCCATTTTTAAGGCATTTCGCGCATACATGAAATGAACACATTTTTCTCCAAAACTATAACAGATGCAGAGCTTGTCCTGTTTGGTGGAGATGATATTTAATAAAATAAGTAGAAATCGACTAAAAGTTTTGTTTGGTTATATTGCAATCCCGAGATAATCGTCTCCATGCTCCAAATCCATTTTAAAGCCATTTTTAAGGCATTTCGCGCATACATGAAATGAACACATTTTTCTCCAAAACTATAACAGATGCAAAGCTTGTCCTGTTTGGTTGAGATGATATTTAATAAAATAAGTAGAAATCCACTAAAAGTTTTGTTTGGTTATCTTGCAATCCCGAGATAATCGTCTCCATGCTCCAAATCCATTTTAAAAGCCATTTTTAAGGCATTTCGCGCATACATGAAATGAACACATTTTTCTCCAAAACTATAACAGATGCAAGCTTGTCCTGTTTGGTGAGATGATATTTAATAAAATAAGTATAAATCCACTAAAAGTTTTGTTTGGTTATCTTGCAATCCCGAGATAATCGTCTCCATGCTCCAAATCCATTTTAAAGCCATTTTTAAGGCATTTCGCGCATACATGAAATGAACACATTTTTCTCCAAAACTATAACAGATGCAAGCTTGTCCTGTTTGGTGGAGATGATATTTAATAAAATAAGTAGAAATCCACTAAAAGTTTTGTTTGGTTATCTTGCAATCCCGAGATAATCGTCTCCATGCTCCAAATCCATTTTAAAGCCATTTTTAAGGCATTTCGCGCATACATGAAATGAACACATTTTCTTCTCCAAAACTATAACAGATGCAAGCTTGTCCTGTTTGGTGGAGATGATATTTAATAAAATAAGTAGAAATCCACTAAAAGTTTTGTTTGGTTATCTTGCAATCCCGAGATAATCGTCTCCATGCTCCAAATCCATTTTAAAGCCATTTTTAAGGCATTTCGCGCATACATGAAATGAACACATTTTTCTCCAAAACTATAACAGATGCAAGCTTGTCCTGTTTGGTGGAGATGATATTTAATAAAATAAGTAGAAATCCACTAAAAGTTTTGTTTGGTTATCTTGCAATCCCGAGATAATCGTCTCCATGCTCCAAATCCATTTTAAAGCCATTTTTAAGGCATTTCGCGCATACATGAAATGAACACATTTTTCTCCAAAACTATAACAGATGCATAGGGGTGGCAAAGGCGGTCTTCCCCCGGTCTGCCTCAGCAACGGACACTAGCCAATAGTGACTAGTGAGATCAAGGGTAGAAAAATAATTTGCAGTTCTCAATGCAGCTAGCGATTCCTCAATACGGGGGAGTGGTGCTGTCCTTCTTCTTTAACAGGACCAACGGAGCTGCCCAAAGGCTACAACTGTCACGGATAACCCCAGCCGCCTTCATGTTGCTCAACATGTCCTTGGTACACTGGTAATGTGAAGGTGGTATTGGCTTATAGCTCTCTTTGATGGGTGGGTGTGCACCTGTGGGGATGTAGTGTTGGACCCCTTTTATTCCCCCAAAATCTAGCGGATGTTTGCTGAAGACTTGCTCGCTCGTATTCTTGCACTACCCTGTGGACCCGCTTCTTGTGATGTGAAGGTGTGGAGTCAGTGCCTACGTGTAATTCCTTACACCACTCCTCTGGCTGACTTGGTGAGCAGTCACTGACTGGGTGGGGTGCAGTAATAGTGGATGCTGCTACTTGGATAGCATGTGTATCTACTGTGAACAGCTTATCAATGGTGGCAAGTCGGGGCAGCTTAACCTCCTGCTCTCCGCAGTTTAACACTCTCACGGGCACTCTTCCCTTCCGCACTAATGAATAAAACTATGATGTAAATATCATATAGATACCCCACAATTGTAAATAAAGGTAGGTTATGGGAAAAGGGGGAACAGGGAAAGAGGAAAATAGTGTAATAAAGTATACCTTCTGGGGGTGAGAGGAAATGGCAGCACAGCCAGTGGAGGTGAAGCAAAAGGAAGCCTGCAACTAAAGAGTTGAGAGCGTTATCACATGGTGACTGAGCCTGATTGTAAAGGGAGCATAGAGTGGAGCATACTCTGGGCACGTTAGAACCCAAGTTCTTAAACCATGAATATGGACCCCTTTTATTCTCCCAAAGTCTAGCAGATGTTTGCTGAAGACTTGCTCGTATTCTTGCACTACCCTGTGGACCCGCTTCTTGTGATGTGAAGGTGTGGAGTCAGTGCCTACGTGTAATTCCTTACACCACTCCTCTGGTTGACTTGGTGAGCTGTCACTGAATGGGTGTGGTGAAGTAACGGTGGATGCTGTGGCTTGGATATCATATTAAATATAGGGACCCCCATACAGTAGTATGAGAAATTTTTTTGTATTCAATGATCGGTATTACCTTCAGGGGCGCGGCACGTGGACGTGCGTTCCATTAGCCTCACTGCATTCCACTCCCATACAGGAAGTGGGCGCAGCTATTACTACGGTCGCACATAAAAGAACCCACAGCCACCACTGCACACAGCTGACTCCACCACTGGAAACCCACTTCTACACCAACGCAGGTAAGACAGGATCGGCACCTCTATGCTCCCGTTACAATCAGGCTCAGTCACCATGTGATAATGCTCTCAACAATTTAGTTGCAGGCTTCCCCTTGCTTCACCTCCACTGGCTGTGCTGCCATTTCCTCTCCCCCCTGGAAGGTATACTTTATTACACTATTTTCCTGTTTCCCTCTTCTCCCTTTTCCCATAACCTACCTTTATCTGCATTTGTGGGGTATCTATATACTATTTATATCACAGTTTTATTCATTAATACGGAAGGGAAGAGTGCGCGTGAGAGTGTTGAACTGCGGAGAGCAAGAGGTTAAGCTGCCCCGATTTGCCACCATTGATAAGCTGTTCACAGTAGATACACATGCTATCCAAGCAGCAGCAGCATCCACCATTACTGCACCCCACCCAGTCAGTGACAGCTCACCAAGTCAGCCAGAGGAGTGGTGTCAGGAATTACACGTAGGCACTGACTACACACCTTCACATCACAAGAAGGGGGTGCAAGTGTGACGCCCTGGACTAGCCAGTTAGTCACAGACATAACACACACACACACCCCCTTTCCCGGATAGTTACACTAGTCAGACACAAAACCGTTGTTGCCTCCCTCCAGGGGCTGATGTCCACACCAGGTGGGGCGGTGCCAGGCGGTTGGCCCCACCCACCAAGGAGTTCACAGGCCTGGAGGTGGGAAAACCAGTTAGTTAGTTGAAGTTCAGTTAAGAGTTGAACCGTGGAGGTAGTGAGTTCAGGGAACAGCCCAGTTTTGGGTAGGAGTGCAAAACTGCTAGTGTCTGGGTCAGATCCCAGGCACTATGGGGAGATAAGGTATGCACACCAGTGACTATGTAAGGGGAATACATGAAATAGCAGAAACTGCTGTGTGAATACTGACTTGAAAAATTCAATAGCTATATGCAAGAGTGAATATGTGAAAAATGGAATCTGCATTACTGCCATGAACATATGAATCAAGAGAAATTTAGCTACTGAATTGATCAATGCAATAGAGCCCCAACACTACGCCAAAGTATTTCTCTACGTTGGGGTCCCTAGCTTGTGTGTGTCCTCTCATGCAGTTAAAAAACCTACCGTGTATGGGAAGCTGAGACCCAGGCTATTTATGCGTATGATATGGATTGGCAATAGGTGTGGTTGGGGAGGGTTCACAAACGAAAAAATACTAACAAATAGGAATAACGTTTGGAACACCATTCTAAGTCCGAACTGGGTGCAAAAACCTAAAAAAACATCACTATGGGGAGATAAGGTATGCACACCAGTGACTATGTAAGGGGAATACATGAAATAGCAGAAACTGCTGTGTGAATACTGACTTGAAAAATCCAATAGCATTAATTCACATAATCCTAGTGACTGCGCACACAACATGGCCAAACGAAAACAAAAGACAGTACCTGGCCATTCAATCAAATGGAAACTCATAGGCAACACAGTCCATTAGACTAGGCAATTACATGCAGCCAAACAAAGTTCATGGGCCTTGCCTCAGAGTCGAACCCACAACCTCTTGGAGAACAAGCAAAGAGCCTACCACTAAACCAACTCAGTGAAGTTGGAAACCGACTCTACATTAATTAACATAATCCTAGTGACTGCGCACACAACATGGCCAAACAAAAGCAAAAGACAGTACCTAGCCTATCAATCCAATAGAAACTCATAGGTAACACAGTACATTGGACTAGGCAATTACATGCAGCCATACAAAGCCCATGGGTCTTGCCCCAGAGTCGAACCCACAAACTCTCGTAGCCAGGGCAAAGAGCCTACCACTACACCAACACAGAGAAGTAGGTGAATGACTCTACATTAATTCACATAATCCTAGTGACTACGCACACAACATGGCCAAACAAATGCAAAAGACATTATCTGGCCTATCAATCCAATGGAAACTCATAGGCAACACAGTCCATTAGACTAGGCACTTACATGCAGCCATGTAAAGTTCATGGGCATTGCCTCAGAGTCGAACCCACAACCTCTTGGAGAACAAGCAAAGAGCCTACCACTAAACCAACTCAGAGAAGTTGGAAACCGACTCTACATTAATTAACATAATCCTAGTGACTGCGCACACAACATGGCCAAACAAAAGCAAAAGACAGTACGTGGCCTATCAATCCAACGGAAACTCATAGGTAACACAGTACATTGGACTAGGCAATTACATGCAGCCATACAAAGCCCATGGGCCTTGCCCCAGAGTCAAACCCACAACCTCTCATAGCCAAGGCAAAGAGCCTACCAATACACCAACACAGAGAAGTGGAAAACCATTTCTACATTAATTCACATAATCCTAGTGACTGCGCACACAACATGGCCAAACAAAAGCAAAAGACAGTACCTGGCCTATCAATCCAATGGGAACTCATAGGCAACACAGTTAATTGAACTAGGCAATTACATGCAGCCATACAAACTCCATGGGCCTTGCCTCAGAGTCAAACCCACAACCTCTTGCAGCTAAGCAAAGAGCCTTCCACTACAGCAACACAGAGAACTGGGAAACTGATTCTACATTAATTCACATAATCCTACCGACTGCGCACACAACATAACCAAACAAAAGATAATACCTGGCCAATCAATCCAATGGAAACTCATAGGCAACACAGTCCATTGGACTAGGCAATTACACGCAGCCATATAAAGTCCATGGGCTTTGCCTCAGAGTCAAACCCACAATTTCTCGCAGCCCAAGCAAAGAGCCTACCACTACACCAAGACAGAGAAGTTGGAAACTGAGTTTACATTAGTTCACATAATCCTAGTGACTGCGCACACAACATGGCAAAAGACAGTACCTGGCCTATCAATCCAATGGGAACTCATAGGCAAAACAGTTAATTGAAATAGGCAATTACATGCAGCCATACAAACTCCAGGGGCCTTGCCTCAGAGTCGAACCCACAACCTCTTGCAGCTTAAGCAAAGAGACTACCACTACACCAACACAGAGAAGTAGGTGAATGACTCTACATTAATTCACATAATCCTAGTGACTGCGCACACAACATTGCCAAACAAAAGAAAAAGACAGTACCTGGCCTATCAATCCAATAGAAACTCATAGGCAAAGCAATCAATTGGACTAGGCAATTACATGCAGCCATACAAAGTCCATGGGCCTTGCCTCAAAGTCGAACTCACAACCTCTCGCAGCTCAAGCAAAGAGCCTACCACTACACCAACACAGAGAAATGTAAACCTGACTCTACATTATTTCACATAATCCTAGTGACTGCGCACACAACATGGCCAAACGAAAACAAAAGACAGTAACTGGCCTATCAATCCAATAGAAACTCATAGGCAACACAGTCCATTGAATTAATATGCATTAAAACGTGGACTGCCACCATAAAAGCGGCACATGCAGCTAGGGGTTCCTCCTTGCTGGACTTCTATCGGTCTGTCCATGGGGCAATTTCACTGTCTGCCAGTCCTGGTGTTATTGCTGGTATGACGATTAGTACCCTATCAAGACTCCCCTGATGATCATTTATTGAAACGCGTCGGGAGGTACATTATTTGGTTGAGCCAACAAAAGGTATTTGTGTAGGACCCTTGTGAGGTCGCCTGAGGTTGAGCTCTATCATCCTATGCCCTTGAAAATACGGTAAGACCGTTTTTTTCTTTTTCATCTGCATGGTTGCGGTTGGTATATGGCATTTGCTGTCCTAACGTAGCAACCATCTTTGTTGTGACTAGGATGCAGGTATGTGTATGACTTGCTTTTTCATACCCCCTGCATTTTGTGCCTGAGTGTATCTGTCTGAGGCTGGTATTTTCGGTTCTTCAGCCCATGATAACACTTTTTATTCTTTTATGGTGGCAGTCCACGTTTTAATGCATATTAATTAAATGTTATGTTTTAGGAGTTTTTTGTCTCTTTTTACATTACCCCAATTGCTATTTACTACAACACAGTCCATTGGACTAAGCAATTACATGCAGCCATTCAAAGTCCATGAGCCTTGCATTAGAGTCGAACCCACAACCTCTCGCAGCCCAAGCAAAGAGCCTACCACTACACCAACACAGAGAAGTGGGAAACTGACTCTACATTAATTCCCATAACCCTAGTGACTGCGCACACAACATGGTCAAACAAAAGCAAAAGGCAGTACCTGGCCTATCAATCCAATGGAAACTCATAGGCAACATAGTCCATTGGACTAGGCAATTACATGCAGCCATACAAAGTCCATGGGCCTTGCCTCAGAGTCAAACCCACAACCTCTGGCAGAACAAGCAAAGAGCCTACAACTACAAAAACACAAAGAAGTAGGAAGCTGCGTCTACATTAATTCACATAATCCTAGTGACTGCGCACACAACATGGCCAAACAAAAGCAGAAGACATTACCTAGCCTATCAAGCCAATGGAAACTCATAGGCAACACAGTCAATTGAACTAGGTGATTACATGCAGCCATACAAACTCCATGGGCCTTGCCTCAGAGTCGAACCCACAATTTCTCGCAGCCCAAGCAAAGAGCCTGCCACTACACCAACACAGAGAAGTTGGAATCTGAGTTTACATTAGTTCACATAATCCTAGTGACTGCGCACACAACATGGCCAAACAAAAGCAAAAGACAGTACCTGGCCTATCAATCCGATGGGAACTCATAGGCAACACAGTCAATTGAACTAGGCGATTACATGCAGCCATACAAACTCCATGGGCCTTGCCTCAGAGTCGAACCCACAACCTCTCGCAGCTTAAGCAAAGAGACTACCACTACACCAACACAGAGAATTAGGTGAATGACTCTACATTAATTCACATAATCCTAGTGACTGCGCACACAACATGGCCAAACAAAAGCAAAAGACAGTACCTGGCCTATTAATCCAATGGAAACTCATAGGCAACGCAATCCTTTGGACTAGGCAATAACATGCAGCCATACAAAGTCCATGGGCCTTGCCTCAGAGTCAAAACCACTACCTCTCAAAGTCCAAGCAAAGAGCCTACCACTACACCAACACAGAGAAGTGCGAAATTGACTCAACATAAATTCACATAATCCTAGTGACTGCGCACACAACATGGCCAAACAAAAGCAATAGACAGTCCCTGGCCTATCAATCCAATGGAAACTCATAGACAACATAGTCCATTGGACTAGGCAATTACATGCAGCCATACAAAGTCCATGGGCCTTGCCTCAGAGTCGAACTCACAACCTCTCGCAGCCCAAGAAAAAAGCCTACCACTACATCAACACAGAGAAGTGTGAAACTGACTCTACATTAATTCACATAATCCTAGTGACTGCGCACACAACATGGCCAAACAAAAGCAAAAGACAGTACCTGGCCTATCATTCCAATTGAAACTCATAGGTAACATAGTCCATTGGACTAGGCAATAACATGCAGCCATACAAAGTCCATGGGCCTTGCCTCAAAGTTGAACTCACAACCTCTCGCAGCTCTAGCAAAGAGCCTACAACTACACCAACACAGAGAAATGTGAACCTGACTCTACATTAATTCACATAATCCTAGTGACTGCGCACACAACATGGCCAAACAAAAGCAAAAGACAGTACCTGGCCTATAAATCCAATAGAAACTCATAGGCAACACAGTCCATTGGACTAGACAATTACATGGAGACATACAAAGTCCATGGGCCTTGCCTCAGAGTCAAACCCACAACCTCTCGCAGCCAAGCAAAGAGCCTACCACTACACCAACACAGAGAAGTGGGAAACTGATTCTACATTAATTCACATAATCCTACCGACTGCGCACACAACATGGCCAAACAAAAGAAAATACCTGGCCTATCAATCCAATGGAAACTCATAGGCAACACAGTCCATTAGACTAGGCAAATACATGCAGCCGTACAAAGCCCATGGGCCTTGCCCCAGAGTCGAACCCACAACCTCTTGTAGCCCAAGCAAAGAGCCTACAAATACACCAACACAGAGAAGTGGAAAACTGATTCTACATTAATTCACATAATCCTAGTGACTGCGCACACAACATGGCCAAACAAAAGCAAAAGACATTACCTAGCCTATAAATCCAATAGAAACTCATAGGCAAAGCAATCAATTGGACTAGGCAATTACATGCAGCCATACAAAGTCCATGGGCCTTGCCTCAGAGTCGAACCCACAACCTCTTGTAGCCCAAGCAAAGAGCCTACCACTACACCAACACAGAGAAGTTGGTACAGAGTTTACATTAGTTCACATAATCCTAGTGACTGTGCACACAACATGGCCAAACAAAAGCAAAAGACAGTCCCTGGCCTATCAATCCAATGGAAACTCATATACAACATAGTCCATTGGACTAGGCAATTACATGCAGCCATACAAAGTCCATGGGCCTTGCCTCAGAGTCAAACCCACAACCTCTGGCAGAACAAGCAAAGAGCTTACAACTACACCAACACAAAAAAGTAGGAAGCTGCGTCTACATTAATTTACATATTCCTAGCGACTGCGCACACAACATGGCCAAACAAAAGCAAAAGACATTACCTGGCCTATCAAGCCAATGGAAACTCATAGGCAACACAGTCCATTGGACTAAACAATTACATGCAGCCACACAAAGTCCATGGGCTTTGCCTCAGAGTCAAACCCACAATTTCTCGCATCCCAAGCAAAGAGCCTACCACTACAACAACACAGACAAGTTGGAAACTGAGTTTACATTAGTTCACATAATCCTAGTGACTGTGCACACAACATGGTGAAACAAATGCAAAAGACATTATCTGGCCTATCAATCCAATGGAAACTCATAGGCAACACAGTCCATTAGACTAGGCAAATACATGCAGCCATACAAAGTTCATGGGCCTTGCCTCAGAGTCGAACCCACAACCTCTTGGAGAACAAGCAAAGAGCCTACCACTAAACCAACACAGAGAAGTTGGAAACTGATTCTACATTAATTCACATAATCCTACCGACTGCGCACACAACATGGCTAAACAAAAGCAAAAGACAGTACCTGGCTTATCAATCCAATGGAAACTCATAGGCAACACAGTCCATTGGACTAGGCAATAACATGCAGCCATAAAAAGTCCATGGGCCTTGCCTCAGAGTCAAACCCACAACCTCTCGCAGCTCAAGCAAAGAGCCTACCACTACACCAACACAGAGAAATGTGAACCTGCCTCTACATTAATTCACATAATCCTAGTGAGTGCGCACACAACATGGCCAAACGAAAACAAAAGACAGTACCTGGCCTATCAATCCAATGGAAACTCATAGGCAACACAGTCCATTGGACTAGGCAATTACATGCAGCCATAAAAAGTCCATGGGCCTTGCCTCAGAGTCAAACCCACAACCTCTCGCAGCCCAAGCAAAGAGCCTACCACTACACCAACACAGAGAAATGTGAAACTGACTCTACATTAATTCACATAATCCTAGTGACTGCGCACACAACATGGCCAAACGAAAGCAAAAGTCAATACCTGGCCTATCAATCCAATGGAAACTCATAGGCAACAAAGTCCATTGGACTAGGCAATTACATGCAGCCATAAAAAGTCCATGGGCCTTGCCTCAGAGTCAAACCCACAACCTCTCAAAGCCCAAGCAAAGAGCCTACCACTACACCAACAAAGAGAAATGTGAAACTGACTCTACATTAATTCACATATTCCTAGTGACTGCACACACAACATGGCCAAACAAAAGCAAAAGAAAGCACCTGGCCTATCAATCCAATGGAAACTCATAGTTAACGCAGTCCATTGGACTATGCAATTACATGCAGCCATACAAAGTCCATGGGCCTTGCCTCAGAGTCGAACTCACAACCTCTCGCAGCCCAACAAAAAAGCCTACCACTTCAGCAACACAGAGAAGTGTGAAACTGTCTCTACATTAACTCACATAATCCTAGTGACTGCGCACAAAACATGGCCAAACGAAAACAAAAGACAGTACCTGGCCTATCAATCCATTGGACTAGGCAATTACATGCAGCCATACAAAGTCCATGGGCCTTGCCTCAGAGTCAAACCCACAACCTCTTACAGCCCAAGCAAAGAGCCTACCACTACACCAACACAGAGAAGTGCGAAACTGACTCAACATAAATTCACATAATCCTAGTGACTGCGCACACAACATGGCCAAACAAAAGCTAAAGACAGTCCCTTGCCTATCAATCCAATGGAAACTCATAGACAACATAGCCCATTGGAATAGGCAATTACATGCAGCCTCACAAAGTCCATGGGCCTTGCCTCAGAGTCAAACCCACAACCTCTGGCAGAACAAGCAAAGAGCCTACAACTACACCAACACAAAGAAGTAGGAAGCTGCGTCTACATTAATTCACATAATCCTAGTGAATGCGCACACAACATGGCCAAACAAAAGCAAAAGACATTACCTGGCCTATCAGGCCAATGGAAACTCATAGGCAACACAGTCCATTGAACTAGGCGATTACATGCAGCCATACAAAGTCCATGGGCCATGCCGCAGAGTCAAACCCACAACCTCTCGCAGCCAAGCAAAGCAGCTTCCACTACACCAACACAGAGAAGTGGGAAACGGATTCTACATTAATTCACATAATCCTAGTGACTGCGCACACAACATGGCCAAACAAAAGCAAAAGACAATACCTGGCCTATCAATCCAATGGAAACTCGTAGGCAACACAGTCCATTGGACTTGACAATTACATGCAGCCATACAAAGTCCATGGGCCTTGCCTCAGAGTCAAACCCACAACCTCTGGCAGAACAAGCAAAGAGCCTACAACTACACCAACACAAAGAAGTAGGAAGTTGCGTCTACATTAATTCACATAATCCTAGTGAATGTGCACACAACATGGCCAAACAAAAGCAAAAGACATTACCTGGCCTATCAAGCCAATGGAAACTCATAGGCAACACAGTCCATTGAACTAGACAATTACATGGAGACATACAAAGTCCATGGGCCTTGCCTCAAAGTCAAACCCACAACCTCTCGCAGCCAAGCAAAGAGCCTACCACTACACCAACACAGATAAGTGGGAAACTGATTCTACATTAATTCACATAATCCTACCGACTGCGCACACAACATGGCCAAACAAAAGACAATACCTGGCCTATCAATCCAATGGAAACTCATAGGCAACACAGTCCATTAGACTAGGCAAATACATGCAGCCATACAAAGTTCATGGGCCTTGCCTCAGAGTCGAACCCACAACTTCTTGGAGAACAAGCAAAGAGCCTACCACTAAACCAACACAGAGAAGTTGGAAACCGACTGTACATTAATTCACATAATCCTAGTGACTGCGCACACAACATGGCCAAACAAAAGCAAAAGACAGTACCTGGCCTATCAATCCAATGGAAACTCATAGGTAACACAGTACATTAGACTAGGCAATTAAATGCAGCCATACAAAGCCCATGGGCCTTGCCCCAGAGTCGAACCCACAACCTCTCGTAGCCCAAGCAAAGAGCCTACCAATACACCAACACAGAGAAGTGAAAAACTGATTCTACATTAATTCACATAATCCTAGTGACTGCGCACACAACATGGCCAAACAAAAGCAAAAGACAGTACCTGGCCTATCAATCCAATAGAAACTCATAGGCAAAGCAATCAATTGGACTAGGCAATTACATGCAGCCATACAAAGTCCATGGGCCTTGCCTCAGAGTCGAACCCACAATCTCTTGTAGCCCAAGCAAAGAGCCTACCACTAAACCAACACAGAGAAGAGCGAAACTGACTCAACATAAATTCACATAATCCTAGTGACTGCACACACAACATGGCCAAACAAAAGCAAAAGACAGTCCCTGGCCTATCAATCCAATGGAAACTCATATACAACATAGTCCATTGGACTAGGCAATTACATGCAGCCATACAAAGTCCATGGGCCTTGCCTCAGAGTCAAACCCACAACCTCTGGCAGAACAAGCAAAGAGCTTACAACTACACCAACACAAAAAAGTAGGAAGGTGCGTCTACATTAATTCACATATTCCTAGAGACTGCGCACACAACATGGCCAAACAAAAGCAAAAGACATTACCTGGCCTATCAAGCCAATGGAAACTCATAGGCAACACAGTCCATTGGACTAAACAATTACATGCAGCCATACAAAGTCCATGGGCTTTGCCTCTGAGTCAAACCCACAATTTGTCGCAGTCCAAGCAAAGAGCCTACCACTACACCAACACAGACAAGATGGAAACTGAGTTTACATTAGTTCACATAATCCTAGTGACTGTGCACACAACATTGCGAAACAAATGCAAAAGACATTATCTGGCCTATCAATCCAATGGAAACTCATAGGCAACACAGTCCATTAGACTAGGCAAATACATGCAGCCATACAAAGTTCATGGGCCTTGCCTCAGAGTCGAACCCACAACCTCTTGGAGAACAAGCAAAGAGCCTACCACTAAACCAACACAGAGAAGTTGGAAACTGACTCTACATTAATTCACATAATCCTAGTGACTGCGCACACAACATGGCCAAACAAAAGCAAAAGACAGTACCTGGCCTATCAATCCAATGGAAACTCATAGGCAACACAGTCCATTGGACTAGACAATTACATGGAGACATACAAAGTCCATGGGCCTTGCTTCAGAGTCAAACCCACAACCTCTCGCAGCCAAACAAAGAGCCTACCACTACACCAATACAGAGAAGTGGGAAACTGATTCTACATTAATTCACATAATCCTACCGACTGCGCACACAACATGGCTAAACAAAAGCAAAAAACAGTACCTGGCTTATCAATCCAATGGAAACTCATAGGCAACACAGTCCATTGGACTAGGCAATAACATGCAGCCATACAAAGTCCATGGGCCTTGCCTCAAAGTCGAACTCACAACCTCTCGCAGCTCAAGCAAAGAGCCTACCACTACACCAACACAGAGAAATGTGAACCTGCCTCTACATTAATTCACATAATCCTAGTGACTGCGCACACAACATGGCCAAACGAAAGCAAAAGTCCATACCTGGCCTATCAATCCAATGGAAACTCATAGGCAACACAGTCCATTGGACTAGGCAATTACATGCAGCCATAAAAAGTCCATGGGCCTTGCCTCAGAGTCAAACCCACAACTTCTCGCAGCCCAAGCAAAGATCCTACCACTACACCAACACAGAGAAATGTGAAACTGACTCTACATTAATTCACATAATCCTAGTGACTGCGCACACAACATGGCCAAACGAAAGCAAAAGTCAATACCTGGCCTATCAATCCAATGGAAACTCATAGGCAACACAGTCCAGTGGACTAGGCAATTACATGCAGTTATACAAAGTCCATGAACCTTGCATTAGAGTCGAACTCACAACCTCTCGCAGCCCAAGAAAAAAAGCCTACCGCTACAGCAACACAGAGAAGTGTGAAACTGACTCTACATTAATTCACATAATCCTAGTGACTGCGCACACAACATGGCCAAACAAAAGCAAAAGACAGTACCTGGCCTATCATTCTAATTAAAACTCATAGGCAACATAGTCCATTGGACTAGGCAATAACATGCAGCCATACAACGTCCATGGGCCTTGCCTCAAAGTCGAACTCACAACCTCTCGCAGCTCAAGCAAAGAGCCTACCACTACACCAACACAGAGAAATGTGAACCAGACTCTACATTAATTCACATAATCCTAGTGACTGCGGACACAACATGGCCAAACAAAAGCAAAAGGCAGTACCTGGCCTATCAATCCAATGGGAACTCATAGGCAACACAGTCAATTGAACTACGCAATTATATGCAGCCATACAAACTCCATGGGCCTTGCCTCAGAGTCGAACCCACAACCTCTCGCAGCTTAAGCAAAGAGCCTACCCCTAAACCAACACAGAGAAGTTGGGAACTGACTCTACATTAATTCACATAATCCTAGTGACTGCGCACACAACATGGCCAAACAAAAGCAAAAGACAGTACCTGGCCTATCAATCCAATGGAAACTCATAGGCAACACAGTCCATTGGACTAGACAATTACATGGAGACATACAAAGTCCATGGGCCTTGCCTCAGAGTCAAACCCACAACCTCGCGCAGCCAAGCAAAGAGCCTACTACTACACCAACACAGAAAAGTGGGAAACTGGTACTACATTAATTCACATAATCCTACTGACTGCGCACACAACATGGCCAAACAAAAGCAAAAGTCAGTACCTGGCTTATCAATCCAATGGAAACTCATAGGCAACACAGTCCATTGGACTAGAAAATTACAAGAGACATACAAAGTCCATGGGCCTTGCCTCAGAGTCAAACCCTCAACCTCTCGCAGCCAAGCAAAGAGCCTACCACTACACCAACACAGAGAAGTGGGAAACTGATTCTACATTAATTCACATAATCCTACCGACTGCGCACACAACATGGCTAAACAAAAGACAATACCTGGCCTATCAATTCAATGGAAACTCATAGGCAACACAGTCCATTGGACTTGGCAATTACATGCAGCCATACAAAGTCCATGGGCTTTGCCTAAAAGTCAAACCCACAACTTCTCGCAGCCCAAGCAAAGAGCCTACCACTACACCAACACAGAGAAATGTGAACCAGACTCTACATTAATTCACATAATCCTAGTGACTGCGCACACAACATGGCCAAACAAAAGCAAAAGACATTACCTGGCCTATAAATCCAATGTAAACTCATAGGTAACACAGTACATTGGACTAGGCAATTGCATGCAGCCATACAAAGCCCATGGGCCTTGCCCCAGAGTCAAACCCACAACCTCTCGTAGCCCAAGCAAAGAGCCTACCAATACACCAACACAGAGAAGTGGAAAACAGATTCTACATTAATTCACATAATCCTAGTGACTGCGCACACAGCATGGCCAAACAAAAGCAAAAGACGGTACCTGGCCTATCAATCCAATGGAAACTCATAGGCAACGCAATCAATTGGACTAGGCAATTACATGCAGCCATACAAAGTCCATGGGCCTTGTCTCAGAGTCAAACCCACAACATCTCTCAGCCCAAGCAAAGAGCCTACCACTACACCAACACAGAGAAGAGCGAAACTGACTCAACATAAATTCACATAATCCTAGTGACTGCGCACACAACATGGCCAAACAAAAGCAAAAGACAGTCCCTGGCCTATCAATCCAATGGAAACTCATAGAGAACATAGTCCATTGGACTAGGCAATTACATGCAGCCATACAAAGTCCATGGGCCTTGCCTCAGAGTCGAACTCACAACCTCTCGCAGCCCAAGAAAAAAGCCTACCACTACACCAACACAGAGAAATGTGAACCTGACTCTACATTAATTCACATAATCCTAGTAATGTACTGTGTTACCTATGAGTTTACATTGGATTGATAGGCCAGGTAATGTCTTTTGCTTTTGTTTGGCCATGTTGTGTGCGCAGTCACTAGGATTATGTGAATTAATGTAGAGTCGGTTTCCAACTTCTCTGTGTTGGATTAGTGGTAGGCTCTTTGCTTGTTCTCCAAGAGGATGTGGGTTTGACTCTGAGGCAAGGCCCATGAACTTTATATGGCTGCATGTATTTGCCTAGTCTAATGGACTGTGTTGCCTATGAGTTTCCATTGGATTGATAGGCCAGGTATTGTCTTTTGTTTGGCCATGTTGTGTGCGCAGTCGGTAGGATTATGTGAATTAATGTAGAATCAGTTTCCCACTTCTCTGTGTTGGTGTAGTGGTAGGCTCTTTGCTTGGCTGCGAGAGGTTGTGGTTTTGACTCTGAGGAAAGGCCCATGGACTTTGTATGTCTCCATGTAATTGTCTAGTCCAATGGACTGTGTTGCCTATGATTTTCCATTGGATTGATAGGCCAGGTACTGTCTTTTGCTTTTGTTTGGCCATGTTGTGTGCGCAGTCACTAGGATTATGTGAATTAATGTAAACTCAGTTACCAACTTCTCTGTGTTGGTGTAGTGGTAGGCTCTTTGCTTGGGCTGCGAGAAGTTGTGGGTTTGACTTTTAGGCAAAGCCCATGGACTTTGTATGGCTGCATGTAATTGCCTAGTCCAATGGACTGTGTTGCCTATGAGTTTCCATTGAATTGATAGGCCAGGTAATGTCTTTTGTTTGGCCGTGTTGTGTGCGCAGTCGGTAGGATTGTGTGAATTAATGTAGAATCAGTTTCCCACTTCTCTGTGTTGGTTTAGGGGTAGGCTCTTTGCTTAAGCTGCGAGAGGTTGTGGGTTCGACTCTGAGGCAAGGCCCATGGAGTTTGTATGGCTGCATGTAATTGCGTAGTTCAATTGACTGTGTTGCCTATGAGTTCCCATTGGATTGATAGGCCAGGTACTGCCTTTTGCTTATGTTTGGCCATGTTGTGTTCGCAGTCACTAGGATTATGTGAATTAATGTAGAGTCAGGTTCACATTTCTCTGTGTTGGTGTAGTGGTAGGCTCTTTGCTTGAGCTGCGAGAGGTTGTGAGTTAGACTTTGAGGCAAGGCCCATGGACTTTGTATGGCTGCATGTTATTGCCTAGTCCAATGGACTATGTTGCCTATGAGTTTCAATTGGATTGATAGGCCAGGTACTGTCTTTTGCTTTTGTTTGGCCATGTTGTGTTCGCAGTCACTAGGATTATGTGAATTAATGTAGAGTCATTCACCTACTTCTCTGTGTTGGTGTAGTTGTAGTCTTTTGCTTAAGCTGTGAGAGGTTGTGGGTTCGACTCTGAGGCAAAGCACATGGAGTTTGTATGGCAGCATGTAATTGCCTAGTTCAATTGACTGTGTTGCCTATGAGTTTCCATTGAATTGATAGGCCAGGTATTGTCTTTTGTTTGGCCATGTTGTGTGCGCAGTCACTAGGATTATGTGAACTAATGTAAACTCAGTTTCCAACTTCTCTGTGTTGGTGTAATCGTAGGCTATTAACTTGGGCTGCGAGAAATTGTGGGTTTGACTCTGAGGCAAAGCCCATGGACTTTGTATGGCTGCATGTAATTGCCAAGTCCAATGGACTGTGTTGCCTATGAGTTTCCTTTGAATTGATAGGCCAGGTATTGTCTTTTGTTTGGCCATGTTGTGTGCGCAGTCAGTAGGATTATTTGAATTAATGTAGAATCAGTTTCCCACTTCTCTGTGTTGGTGTAGTGGTAGGCTCTTTGCTTGGGCTGCGAGAGGTTGTGGGTTCGACTCTAATGCAAGGCCCATGGACTTTGTATGGCTGCATGTAATTGCCTAGTCCAATGTACTGTGTTAGCTTTGAGTTTCCATTGGATTGATAGGCCAGGTACTGTCTTTTGCTTTTGTTTGGCCATGTTGTGTGCGCAGTCACTAGGATTCTGTGAATTAATGTAGAGTCTGTTTCCAGCTTCTCTGTGTTGGTTTAGTGGTAGGCTGTTTGCTTGTTCTCCAAGAGGTGGTGGGTTCGACTCTGAGGCAAGGCCCATTAACTTTGTATGACTTTGCTTAGTCTAATGGACTATGTTGCCTATGATTTCATTGGATTGATAGGCCAGATAATATCTTTTGCATTTGTTTGGCCATGTTGTGTGCGCAGTCACTAGGATTATGTGAATTAATGTAGAGTCATTTACCTACTTCTCTGTGTTGGTGTAGTAGTAGTCTCTTTGCTTAAGCTGCGAAAGGTTGTTGGGTCGACTTTGAGGCAAGGCCCATGGAGTTTGTATTGCTGCATGTAATTGCCTATTTTAGTTGACTGTGTTACCTATGAGTTCCTATTGGATTGATAGGCCAGGTACTACCTTTTGCTTTTGTTTGGCCATGTTGTGTGCGCAGTCACTAGGATTATGTGAACTAATGTAAACTCAGTTTTCAACTTCTCTGTGTTGGTGTAGTGGTAGGCACTTTGCTTGGGCTGCGAGAAAATGTGGGTTTGACTCTGAGGCAAAGCCCATAGACTTTGTATGGCTGCATGTAATTGCCTAGTCCAATGTACTGTGTTGCCTATGAGTTTTCATTGGACTGATAGGCCAGGTAATGTCTTTTGTTTGGTTATGTTGTGTGCGAAGTCGGTAGGATTATGTGAATTAATGTAGAATCAGTTTCCCACTTCTCTGTGTTGGTGTAGTGGAAGGCGCTTTGCTTGGCTGCGAGAGGTTGTGGGTTTGACTCTGAGGCAAGGCCCATGGACTTTGTATGGCTGCATGTAATTGCCTAGTTCAATGGACTGTGTTGCCTATGAGTTTCCATTGGCTTGATAGGCCAGGTAATGTCTTTTGCTTCTGTTTGGCCATGTTGTGTGCGCAGTCACTAGGATTATGTGAATTAATGTAGATGCAGCTTCCTACTTCTTTGTGTTGGTGTGGTTGTAGGCTCTTTGTTTGTTCTGCCAAAGGTTGTGGGATAGACTCTGAGGCAAGGCCCATGGACTCTGTATGGCTGCATGTAATTGCCTAGTCCAATGGATGGGGTTGCCTCTGAGTTTCCATTGGATTGATAGGCCAGGTACTGTCTTTTGCTTTCGTTTGGCCATGTTGTGTGCGCAGTCACTAGGATTATGTGAATTAATGTAGAATCTGTTTTCCACTTCTCTGTGTTGGTGTATTGGTAGGATCTTTGCTTGGGCTGCGAGAAGTTGTGGGTTTGACTCTGAGGCAAGGCCCATGGACTTTTTATGGCTGCATGTAATTGCCTAGTCCAATGGACTGTGTTGCCTATGAGTTTCCATTGGATTGATAGGCCAGGTATGGACTTTTGCTTTCGTTTGGCCATGTTGTGTGCGCAGTCACTAGGATTATGTGAATTAATGTAGAGGCAGGTTCACATTTCTCTGTGTTGGTGTAGTGGTAAGCTCTTTGCTTGAGCTGCGAGAGGTTGTGAGTTCGACTTTGAGGCAAGGCCCATGGACTTTGTATGGCTGCATGTTATTGCCTAGTCCAATGGACTGTGTTGCCTATGAGTTTCCATTGGATTGATAAGCCAGGTACTGTCTTTTGCTTTTGTTTAGCCATGTTGTGTGCGCAGTCGGTAGGATTATGTGAATTAATGTAGAATCAGTTTCCCACTTCTCTGTATTGGTGTAGTGGTAGGCTCTTTGCTTGGCTGCGAGAGGTTGTGGGTTTGACTCTGAAGCAACGCCCATGGACTTTGTATGTCTCCATGTAATTGTCTAGTCCAATGGACTGTGTTGCCTATGAGTTTCCATTGGATTGATAGGCCAGGTACTGTCTTTTGCTTTTGTTTGGCCATGTTGTGTGCGCAGTCACTAGGATTATGTGAATTAATGTAGAGTCAGTTCCCAACTTCTCTGTGTTGGTTTAGTGGTAGGCTCTTTGCTTGTTCTCCAAGAGGTTGTGGGTTCGACTCTGAGGCAAGGCCCATGAACTTTGTATGGCTGCATGTATTTGCCTAGTCTAATGGACTGTGTTGCCTATGAGTTTCCATTGGATTGATAGGCCAGATAATGTCTTTTGCATTTGTTTCGCAATGTTGTGTGCACAGTCACTAGGATTATGTGAACTAATGTAAACTCAAAAGAACCAATTGAATGACCAAAAAGTAAAGATAGCTACACTCATTTAAGCAGTAAGAACCTATAAAGATGTGAGTGAACCAGCCAATATAAAAGTATATAATCTTTATTGAAAAATTTGTTAAAAGACAAACACATAAAACAGACAATGATGAGGACACATACAATTAACCTCAGGTGAACCAAAATATACAAGCAATAAATAGCATAAGTGCATAATGGTCATGTATCGGAAAAAAAGTGCACCAAAAAAGGGGTGCTGTCCAAGTTTCTTTGAAGAGCCAATAGTCTTTATGTAGATGAAGAGTGTCCCAAAGAACACCAATAAGGTGGAACTATATTAAATTTCAAGCTAAACAAAGCTTTTTTCTTCATTCAAGACTAAATGTATGAGAGCCACAATCCTATTGCTACAAAACGTGGCATATAACAGGGGAAACAAAGAATACATGTGTCTATGATATTAACAGGATATAATCCTATAAGATGCAAACATAATAGTTTATAAAAAGCAAATCCTGAATGGATCAGGTGGTATAACCACAACAATGTTTCCAAATGCCTACAGTCCCAAACAGGGGAGAAGCAGGATCTCAACCATACATATAAAGAAAAGGCAGAAACTGACACAAGTGTCAAAATATAACACTTTTTTCACAGGGCTGGACTAGGAGGCCATATTCCCAGTGTTATAATCAGATAGAAGGGCGGAATGGCTGCATTACCACAGTACTATACCTTTACAAGGAAACAGAGTCAGCCATAGGACCGACCCAAACACTGTGGTGAATCCACAAAAACACACACCAGAAGGGTGTTACAGGGCCCAGACTAAAAAGCCATATTCCCAGTACTATAGCCCACAGAAAGGCAGCATGGCTGCAATACCACAGTAATTTGCCCCTACAAGGGAACAAAGTCAGCCATAAGAACCAACCTTAGCACTGAGTGGCAAGCCCACAAAGACACAGACCAGGAAGATAATAACCTGAGGATAAAGGTACCCCGACACGTGTTTCCCCTTGGAAGAAGCTTTTCTGCGAAACACGTGTCGGGGTACCTTTATCCTCAGGTTATTATCTTCCTGGTCTGTGTCTTTGTGGGCTTGCCACTCAGTGCTAAGGTTGGTTCTTATGGCTGACTTTGTTCCCTTGTAGGGGCAAATTACTGTGGTATTGCAGCCATGCTGCCTTTCTGTGGGCTATAGTACTGGGAATATGGCTTTTTAGTCTGGGCCCTGTAACACCCTTCTGGTGTGTGTTTTTGTGGATTCACCACAGTGTTTGGGTCGGTCCTATGGCTGACTCTGTTTCCTTGTAAAGGTATAGTACTGTGGTAATGCAGCCATTCCGCCCTTCTATCTGATTATAACACTGGGAATATGGCCTCCTAGTCCAGCCCTGCGAAAAAAGTGTTATATTTTGACACTTGTGTCAGTTTCTCCCTTTTCTTTATATGTATGGTTGAGATCCTGCTTCTCCCCTGTTTGGGACTGTAGGCATTTGGAAACATTGTTGTGGTTATACCACCTGATCCATTCAGGATTTGCTTTTTGAAAACTATTATGTTTGCATCTTATAGGATTATATCCTGTTAATATCATAGACACATGTATTCTTTGTTTCCCCTGTTATATGCCACGTTTTGTAGCAATAGGATTCTGGCTCTCATACATTTAGTCTTGAATGAAGAAAAAAGCTTTGTTTAGCTTGAAATTTAATATAGTTCCACCTTATTGGTGTTCTTTGGGACACTCTTCATCTACCTAAAGACTATTGGCTCTTCAAAGAAACTTGGACAGCACCCCTTTTTTGGTGCACTTTTTTTCCGATACATGACCAATATGCACTTATGCTATTTATTGCTTGTATATTTTGGTTCACCTGAGGTTAATTGTATGTGTCCTCATCATTGTCTGTTTTATGTGTTTGTCTTTTAACAAATTTTTCAATAAAGATTATATACTTTTATATTGGCTGGTTCACTCACATCTTTATAGGTTCTTAATGTAAACTCAGTTTCCATCTTGTCTGTGTTGGTGTAGTGGTAGGCTCTTTGCTTGGGCTGCGAGAAATTGTGGGTTTGACTCAGAGGCAAAGCCCATGGACTTTGTATGGCTGCATGTAATTGTTTAGTCCAATGGACTGTGTTGCCTATGAGTTTCCATTGGCTTGATAGGCCAGGTAATGTCTTTTGCTTTTGTTTGGCCATGTTGTGTGCGCAGTCTCTAGGAATATGTGAATTAATGTAGACGCACCTTCCTACTTTTTTGTGTTGGTGTAGTTGTAAGCTCTTTGCTTGTTCTGCCAGAGGTTGTGGGTTTGACTCTGAGGCAAGGCCCATGGACTTTGTATGGCTGCATGTAATTGCCTAGTCCAATGTACTATGTTGTATATGAGTTTCCATTGGATTGATAGGCCAGGGACTGTCTTTTGCTTTTGTTTGGCCATGTTGTGTGCGCAGTCACTAGGATTATGTGAATTTATGTTGAGTCAGTTTCGCTCTTCTCTGTGTTGGTGTAGTGGTAGGCTCTTTGCTTGGGCTACAAGAGGTTGTGGGTTCGACTCTGAGGCAAGGCCCATGGACTTTGTATGGCTGCATGTAATTGCCTAGTCCAATTGATTGCTTTGCCTATGAGTTTCTATTGGATTGATAGGCCAGATACTGTCTTTTGCTTTTGTTTGGCCATGTTGTGTGCGCAGTCACTAGGATTATGTGAATTAATGTAGAATCAGTTTTTCACTTCTCTGTGTTGGTGTATTGGTAGGCTCTTTGCTTGGGCTACGAGAGGTTGTGGGTTTGACTCTGGGGCAAGGCCCATGGGCTTTGTATGGCTGCATTTAATTGCCTATGATAATGTACTGTGTTACCTATGAGTTTCCATTGGATTGATAGGCCAGGTACTGTCTTTTGCTTTTGTTTCCCCATGTTGTGTGCGCAGTCACTAGGATTATGTGAATTAATGTAGAGTCGGTTTCCAACTTCTCTGTGTTGGTTTAGTGGTAGGCTCTTTGCTTGTTCTCCAAGAAGTTGTGGGTTCGACTCTGAGGCAAGGCCCATGAACTTTGTATGGCTGCATGTATTTGCCTAGTCTAATGGACTGTGTTGCCTATGAGTTTCCATTGGATTGATAGGCCAGGTATTGTCTTTTGTTTGGCCATGTTGTGTGCGCAGTCGGTAGGATTATGTGAATTAATGTAGAATCAGTTTCCCACTTATCTGTGTTGGTGTAGTGGTAGGCTCTTTGCTTGGCTGCGAGAGGTTGTGGGTTTGACTCTGAGGCAAGGCCCATGGACTTTGTATGTCTCCATGTAATTGTCTAGTTCAATGGACTGTGTTGCCTACGAGTTTCCATTGGATTGATAGGCCAGGTAATATCTTTTGCTTTTGTTTGGCCATGTTGTGTGCACATTCACTAGGATTATGTGAATTAATGTAGACGCAGCTTCCTACTTCTTTGTGTTGGTGTAGTTGTAGGCTCTTTGCTTGTTCTGCCAGAGGTTGTGGGTTTGACTCTGAGGCAAGGCCCATGGACTTTGTATGGCTGCATGTAATTGCCAAGTCCAATGGACTGTGTTGCCTACGAGTTTCCATTGGATTGATAGGCCAGGTATTGTCTTTTGCTTTTGTTTGGCCATGTTGTGTGCGCAGTCACTAGGATTATGTGAATTAATGTAGAATCCGTTTCCCACTTCTCTGTGTTGGTCTAGTGGAAGCTGCTTTGCTTGGCTGCGAGAGGTTGTGGGTTTGACTCTGCGGCATGGCCCATGGACTTTGTATGGCTGCATGTAATCGCCTAGTTCAATGGACTGTGTTGCCTATGAGTTTCCATTGGCCTGATAGGCCAGGTAATGTCTTTTGATTTTGTTTGGCCATGTTGTGTGCGCATTCACTAGGATTATGTGAATTAATGTAGACGCAGCTTCCTACTTCTTTGTGTTGGTGTAGTTGTAGGCTCTTTGCTTGTTCTGCCAGAGGTTGTGGGTTTGACTCTGAGGCAAGGCCCATGGACTTTGTGAGGCTGCATGTAATTGTCTATTCCAATGGACTATGTTGTCTATGAGTTTCCATTGGATTGATAGGCAAGGGACTGTCTTTAGCTTTTGTTTGGCCATGTTGTGTGCGCAGTCACTAGGATTATGTGAATTTATGTTGAGTCAGTTTCGCACTTCTCTGTGTTGGTGTAGTGGTAGGCTCTTTGCTTGGGCTGTGAGAGGTTGTGGGTTTGACTCTGAGGCAAGGCCCATGGACTTTGTATGGCTGCATGTAATTGCCTAGTCCAATGGATTGATAGGCCAGGTACTGTCTTTTGTTTTCGTTTGGCCATGTTTTGTGCGCAGTCACTAGGATTATGTGAGTTAATGTAGAGACAGTTTCATACTTCTCTGTGTTGCTGAAGTGGTAGGCTTTTTTGTTGGGCTGCGAGAGGTTGTGAGTTCGACTCTGAGGCAAGGCCCATGGACTTTGTATGGCTGCATGTAATTGCCTAGTCCAATGGATTGATAGGCCAGGTGCTTTCTTTTGCTTTTGTTTGGCCATGTTGTGTGCGCAGTCACTAGGAATATGTGAATTAATGTAGAGTCAGTTTCACATTTCTCTTTGTTGGTGTAGTGGTAGGCTCTTTGCTTGGGCTGTGAGAGGTTGTGGGTTTGACTCTGAGGCAAGGCCCATGGTCTTTTTATGGCTGCATGTAATTGCCTAGTCCAATGGACTTTGTTGCCTATGAGTTTCCATTGGATTGATAGGCCAGGTATTGACTTTTGCTTTCGTTTGGCCATGTTGTGTGGGCAGTCACTAGGATTATGTGAATTAATGTAGAGTCAGTTTCACATTTCTCTGTGTTGGTGTAGTGTTAGGCTCTTTGCTTGGGCTGCGAGAGGTTGTGGGTTTGACTCTGAGGCAAGGCCCATGGACTTTTTATGGCTGCATGTAATTGCCTAGTCCAATGGACTGTGTTGCCTATGAGTTTCCATTGGATTGATAGGCCAGGTACTGTCTTTTGTTTTCGTTTGGCCATGTTGTGTGCGCACTCACTAGGATTATGTGAATTAATGTAGAGGCAGGTTCACATTTCTCTGTGTTGGTGTAGTGGTAGGCTCTTTGCTTGAGCTGCGAGAGGTTGTGGGTTTGACTCTGAGGCAAGGCCCATGGACTTTTTATGGCTGCATGTTATTGCCTAGTCCAATGGACTGTGTTGCCTATGAGTTTCCATTGGATTGATAAGCCAGGTACTGTCTTTTGCTTTTGTTTAGCCATGTTGTGTGCGCAGTCGGTAGGATTATGTGAATTAATGTAGAATCAGTTTCCAACTTCTCTGTGTTGGTTTAGTGGTAGGCTCTTTGCTTGTTCTCCAAGAGGTTGTGGGTTCGACTCTGAGGCAAGGCCCATGAACTTTGTATGGCTGCATGTATTTGCCTAGTCTAATGGACTGTGTTGCCTATGAGTTTCCATTGGATTGATAGGCCAGATAATGTCTTTTGCATTTGTTTCGCCATGTTGTGTGCACAGTCACTAGGATTATGTGAACTAATGTAAACTCAGTTTCCAACTTGTCTGTGTTGGTGTTTTGGAGGCTCTTTGCTTGGGCTGCGAGAAATTGTGGGTTTGACTCTGAGGCAAAGCCCATGGACTTTGTATGGCTGCATGTAATTGTTTAGTCCAATGGACTGTGTTGCCTATGAGTTTCCATTGGCTTGATAGGCCAGGTAATGTCTTTTGCTTTTGTTTGGCCATGTTGTGTGCGCAGTCGCTAGGAATATGTAAATTAATGTAGACGCAGCTTCCTACTTTTTTGTGTTGGTGTAGTTGTAAGCTCTTTGCTTGGGCTACAAGAGGTTATGGGTTCGACTCTGAGGCAAGGCCCATGGACTTTGTATGGCTGCATGTAATTGCCTAGTCCAATTGATTGCTTTGCCTATGAGTTTCTATTGGATTTATAGGCCAGGTAATGTCTTTTGCTTTTGTTTGGCCATGTTGTGTGCGCAGTCACTAGGATTATGTGAATTAATGTAGAATCAGTTTTCCACTTCTCTGTGTTGGTGTATTTGTAGGCTCTTTGCTTGGGCTACAAGAGGTTGTGGGTTCGACTCTGGGGCAAGGCCCATGGGCTTTGTATGGCTGCATGTATTTGCCTAGTCTAATGGACTGTGTTGCCTATGAGTTTCCATTGGATTGATAGGCCAGGTATTTTCTTTTGTTTGGCCATGTTGTGTGCGCAGTCGGTAGGATTATGTGAATTAATGTAGAATCAGTTTCCCACTTCTCTGTGTTGGTGTAGTGGTAGGCTCTTTGCTTGGCTGCGAGAGGTTGTGGGTTTGACTCTGAGGCAAGGCCCATGGACTTTGTATGTCTCCAGGTAATTGTCTAGTCCAATGGACTGTGTTGCCTATGAGTTTCCATTGGATTGATGGGCCAGGTACTGTCTTTTGCTTTTGTTTGGCCATGTTGTGTGCGCAGTCACTAGGATTATGTGAATTAATGTAGAGTCAGGTTCACACTTCTCTGTGTTGCTGTAGTGGTAGGCTTTTTTCTTGGGCTGCGAGAGGTTGTGAGTTCGACTCTGAGGCAAGGCCCATGGACTTTGTATGGCTGCATGTTATTGCCTAGTCCAATGGACTATGTTACCTATGAGTTTCAATTGGAATGATAGGCCAGGTACTGTCTTTTGCTTTTGTTTGGCCATGTTGTGTGCGCAGTCACTAGGATTATGTGAATTAATGTAGAATCATTCTCCTACTTCTCTGTGTTGGTGTAGTGGTAGGCTCTTTGCTTGGGCTTTGAGAGGTAGTGGTTTTGACTCTGAGGCAAGGCCCATGGACTTTGTATGGCTGCATGTTATTGCCTAGTCCAAAGGATTGCGTTGCCTATGAGTTTCCATTGGATTAATAGGCCAGGTACTGTCTTTTGCTTTTGTATGGCCATGTTGTGTGCGCAGTCACTAGGATTATGTGAATTAATGTAGAGTCATTCACCTAATTCTCTGTGTTGGTGTAGTGGTAGTCTCTTTGCTTAAGCTGCGAGAGGTTGTGGGTTCGACTCTGAGGCAAGGCCCATGGAGTTTGTATGGCTGCATGTAATCGCCTAGTTCAATTGACTGTGTTGCCTATGAGTTCCCATCGGATTGATAGGCCAGGTACTGTCTTTTGCTTTTGTTTGGCCATGTTGTGTGCGCAGTCACTAGGATTATGTGAACTAATGTAAACTCAGATTCCAATTTCTCTGTGTTGGTGTAGTGGTAGGCTCTTTGCTTGGGCTGCGAGATGTTGTGGGTTCGACTCTGAGGCAAGGCCCATGGAGTTTGTATGGCTGCATGTAATCGCCTAGTTCAATTGACTGTGTTGCCTATGAGTTTCTATTGGCTTGATAGGCTAGGTAATGTCTTCTGCTTTTGTTTGGCCATGTTGTGTGCGCAGTCACTAGGATTATGTGAATTAATGTAGACGCAGCTTCCTACTTCTTTGTGTTTTTGTAGTTGTAGGCTCTTTGCTTGTTCTGCCAGAGGTTGTGGGTTTGACTCTGAGGCAAGGCCCATGGACTTTGTATGGCTGCATGTAATTGCCTAGTCCAATGGACTATGTTGCCTATGAGTTTCCATTGGATTGATAGGCCAGGTACTGCCTTTTGCTTTTGTTTGACCATGTTGTGTGCGCAGTCACTAGGGTTATGGGAATTAATGTAGAGTCAGTTTCCCACTTCTCTGTGTTGGTGTAGTGGTAGGCTCTTTGCTTGGGCTGCGAGATGTTGAGGGTTCGACTCTAATGCAAGGCTCATGGACTTTGAATGGATGCATGTAATTGCTTAGTCCAATGGACTGTGTTGCCTATGAGTTTCTATTGGATTGATAGGCCAGTTACTGTCTTTTGTTTTCGTTTGGCCATGTTGTGTGCGCAGTCACTAGGATTATGTGAAATAATGTAGAGTCAGGTTTACATTTCTCTGTGTTGGTGTAGTGGTAGGCTCTTTGCTTGAGCTGCGAGAGGGAGCACAGAGAAGTAGGAGAATGATTCTACATTAATGCACATAATCCTAGTGACTGCGCACACAACATGGCCAAACAAAAGCAAAAGACAGTACCTGGCCTATCATTCCAATTGAAACTCATGGGTAACATAGTCCATTGGACTAGGCAATAACATGCAGCCATACAAAGTCCATGGGCCTTGCCTCAGAGTCAAACCCACAACCTCTCACAGCCAAGCAAAGAGCCTACAAATACACCAACACAGAGAAGTGGAAAACTGATTCTACATTAATTCACATAATCCTAGTGACTGCGCACACAACATGGCCAAACAAAAGCAAAAGACATTACCTGGCCTATAAATCCAATAGAAACTCATAGGCAAAGCAATCAATTGGACTAGGCAATTACATGCAGCCATACAAAGTCCATGGGCCTTGCCTCAGAGTCAAACCCACAATTTCTCGCAGCCCAAGCAAAGAGCCTACCACTACACCAACACAGACAAGTTGGAAACTGAGTTTACATTAGTTCACATAATCCTAGTGACTGTGCACACAACATGGCGAAACAAATGCAAAAGACATTATCTGGCCTATCAATCCAATGGAAACTCATAGGCAACACAGTCCATTAGACTAGGCAAATACATGCAGCCATACAAAGTTCATGGGCCTTGCCTCAGAGTCGAACCCACAACCTCTTGGAGAACAAGCAAAGAGCCTACCACTAAACCAACACAGAGAAGTTGGAAACTGATTCTACATTAATTCACATAATCCTACCGACTGCGCACACAACATGGCTAAACAAAAGCAAAAGACAGTACCTGGCTTATCAATCCAATGGAAACTCATAGGCAACACAGTCCATTGGACTAGGCAATAACATGCAGCCATAAAAAGTCCATGGGCCTTGCCTCAGAGTCAAACCCACAACCTCTCGCAGCTCAAGCAAAGAGCCTACCACTACACCAACACAGAGAAATGTGAACCTGCCTCTACATTAATTCACATAATCCTAGTGAGTGCGCACACAACATGGCCAAACGAAAACAAAAGACAGTACCTGGCCTATCAATCCAATGGAAACTCATAGGCAACACAGTCCATTGGACTATGCAATTACATGCAGCCATACAAAGTCCATGGGCCTTGCCTCAGAGTCAAACCCACAACCTCTCACAGCCCAAGCAAAGAGCCTACCACTACACCAACACAGAGAAGTGCGAAACTGACTCAACATAAATTCACATAATCCTAGTGACTGCGCACACAACATGGCCAAACAAAAGCTAAAGACAGTCCTTTGCCTATCAATCCAATGGAAACTCATAGACAACATAGTCCATTGGAATAGGCAATTACATGCAGCCTCACAAAGTCCATGGGCCTTGCCTCAGAGTCAAACCCACAACCTCTGGCAGAACAAGCAAAGAGCCTACAACTACACCAACACAAAGAAGTAGGAAGCTGCGTCTACATTAATTCACATAATCCTAGTGAATGCGCACACAACATGGCCAAACAAAAGCAAAAGACATTACCTGGCCTATCAGGCCAATGGAAACTCATAGGCAACACAGTCCATTGAACTAGGCGATTACATGCAGCCATACAAAGTCCATGGGCCATGCCGCAGAGTCAAACCCACAACCTCTCGCAGCCAAGCAAAGCAGCTTCCACTAGACCAACACAGAGAAGTGGGAAACGGATTCTACATTAATTCACATAATCCTAGTGACTGCGCACACAACATGGCCAAACAAAAGCAAAAGACAATACCTGGCCTATCAATCCAATGGAAACTCGTAGGCAACACAGTCCATTGGACTTGGCAATTACATGCAGCCATACAAAGTCCATGGGCTTTGCCTCTGAGTCAAACCCACAATTTCTCGCAGCCCAAGCAAAGAGCCTACCACTACACCAACACAGACAAGATGGAAACTGAGTTTACATTAAGAACCTATAAAGATGTGAGTGAACCAGCCAATATAAAAGTTTATAATCTTTATTGAAAAATTTGTTAAAAGACAAACACATAAAACAGACAATGATGAGGACACATACAATTAACCTCAGGTGAACCAAAATATACAAGCAATAAATAGCATAAGTGCATAATGGTCATGTATCGGAAAAAAAGTGCACCAAAAAAGGGGTGCTGTCCAAGTTTCTTTGAAGAGCCAATAGTCTTTAGGTAGATGAAGAGTGTCCCAAAGAACACCAATAAGGTGGAACTATATTAAATTTCAAGCTAAACAAAGCTTTTTTCTTCATTCAAGACTAAATGTATGAGAGCCACAATCCTATTGCTACAAAACGTGGCATATAACAGGGGAAACAAAGAATACATGTGTCTATGATATTAACAGGATATAATCCTATAAGATGCAAACATAATAGTTTATAAAAAGTAAATCCTGAATGGATCAGGTGGTATAACCACAACAATGTTTCCAAATGCCTACAGTCCCAAACAGGGGAGAAGCAGGATCTCAACCATACATATAAAGAAAAGGCAGAAACTGACACAAGTGTCAAAATATAACACTTTTTTCACAGGGCTGGACTAGGAGGCCATATTCCCAGTGTTATAATCAGATAGAAGGGCGGAATGGCTGCATTACCACAGTACTATACCTTTACAAGGAAACAGAGTCAGCCATAGGACCGACCCAAACACTGTGGTGAATCCACAAAAACACACACCAGAAGGGTGTTACAGGGCCCAGACTAAAAAGCCATATTCCCAGTACTATAGCCCACAGAAAGGCAGCATGGCTGCAATACCACAGTAATTTGCCCCTACAAGGGAACAAAGTCAGCCATAAGAACCAACCTTAGCACTGAGTGGCAAGCCCACAAAGACACAGACCAGGAAGATAATAACCTGAGGATAAAGGTACCCCGACACGTGTTTCCCCTTGGAAGAAGCTTTTCTGCGAAACACGTGTCGGGGTACCTTTGGCGTTTGGTGACTGTTCACATTGGGTCATCAGGCTTTGTCCACAGGCTATATATATACTTCATGCAGCATTTGCTTGGACCTGTCCCGCCCACAGCCATGACTCAGTCATGGGTACGGGACTGCAATAGACCAGGTGAGTGCTGCTGAGAGCAGTTCTGCTATTTATATGTGAGGCCGCATGGCACATTTTATAAAAATATTTTAGTGTAGGACTGCTTCAAATGAGATTTGCCGTGACGTGGCGAAGCAGCTTTCTGTGGGCTATAGTACTGGGAATATGGCTTTTTAGTCTGGGCCCTGTAACACCCTTCTGGTGTGTGTTTTTGTGGATTCACCACAGTGTTTGGGTCGGTCCTATGGCTGACTCTGTTTCCTTGTAAAGGTATAGTACTGTGGTAATGCAGCCATTCCGCCCTTCTATCTGATTATAACACTGGGAATATGGCCTCCTAGTCCAGCCCTGTGAAAAAAGTGTTATATTTTGACACTTGTGTCAGTTTCTGCCTTTGCTTTATATGTATGGTTGAGATCCTGCTTCTCCCCTGTTTGGGACTGTAGGCATTTGGAAACATTGTTGTGGTTATACCACCTGATCCATTCAGGATTTGCTTTTTATAAACTATTATGTTTGCATCTTATAGGATTATATCCTGTTAATATCATAGACACATGTATTCTTTGTTTCCCCTGTTATATGCCACGTTTTGTAGCAATAGGATTGTGGCTCTCATACATTTAGTCTTGAATGAAGAAAAAAGCTTTGTTTAGCTTGAAATTTAATATAGTTCCACCTTATTGGTGTTCTTTGGGACACTCTTCATCTACCTAAAGACTAGAGATGAGCGAACCGGTCCCGGTTCGGCTCGAGGCGGTTCGCCGAACGAGGGGTCTGGCTCGAGTTCGGCTCGTCGAACGTTCGACGAACCGAACTAGAACCAATAGGCTATAATGGGAGGCAATCACAAACACATAAAAATGCATTATAAATGTACACAAACAGTTAATAAACATTGCCATAACACTTACCGGTCCTCGCGATCCCTTCTGCACTCTGTCTCCTGCCGCTATTCCATCCGATGATCGCTGAATCCTCCCGGTGACCTGCACTGCCAGCAGAGAAGCAGGACCTATCGTGACGTCAAAATAGCCATGTGACCAGTCACGTGGCTATTATCTCATTGGCTACAGACTGGTCACATGACTATGACACGTCATGTAGGACCTGCGAGTGCATCTCTCCGGTACACGGTGCACATATGTGTATCGCCGTGTACCGGCGACATGCTCTAGCACACGGTCGACTCCCCGTTCCGTTAGGGACCGGCTGACACAGCCGGTCATTAACGGAGATCACCGTTGCCATAGCAACGCAGTTAGCGGTGACGTCACCGCTAACCGCGGCTCCGGGAGCACCGTTGCTATGGTAACGCGTCTGTCAGCGTTACCGCTGTTACCGCTAGCAGCCAGCAGTGATCACTCACGGAGTGAAGGCTGCACGCTGCTTCCCGATTGTAGTGAGCATTGTAGTTAGGATGGAGGTTCCCCAGCCCCAAGTGATGCCCCTCACTACAATCGTCACTACTACTACACTAGAAAGAAAGAAGACAGAAGAGCAGGATCGTGGAGGGCTGACAGGGGTAATAAAGATGGAGTCTCTAATGTGTCTGTGTATTTATTTCTATTAAAGTATTTTTTCTCTGTGTGGTGTCTTTTTTTAACCCTTTATTGGAGATTCTTAATGGCCGGGTCAAACGTGCCTGACATTAAGAATCTCTGGCTTAATACTGGCTGGTAAAACAAAGCCAGTATTAACTCATGATTACCCAACAAGCCACCCGGCTCCAGGGCTGTTGGAAGAGTTGGATACAGCGCCAGATGATGGCGCTTCTATGAGAGCGCCATTTTCTGGGACGGCTGCGGACTGAAATCCGCAGCAGAGGCGCCCACAAACCTCGGGCTAACCTGTGCTGCGGATTCCAATCCCCAGCTGCCTAGTTGTACCCGGCTGGACACAAAAATAGGGCGAAGCCCACGTCATTTGTTTTTTAATTATTTCATGAAATAAGTGAAATAATTAAAAAAAACGGGCTTCCCTATATTTTTGGTTCCCAGCCGGGTACAAATAGGCAACTGGGGGTTGGAGGCAGCCCGTGGCTGCCAGCTGTACCTGGCTAGCATACAAAAATATGGCGAAGCCCACGTCATTTTTTTGGTGGGCAAAAAACTTCTGCATGCAGTCCTGGATGGAGTATGCTGAGCCTTGTAGTTCTGCAGCTGCTGTCTGCTCTTCTCCATACAGACAGACAGCAGCTGCAGAACTACAAGGCTCAGCATACTCCATCCAGGACTGTATGCAGAAGTTTTTTGCCCCCTGAAAAAATTATGTGGCTTCGCCATATTTTTGTATGCTAGCCAGGTACAGCAGGCAGGTACGGCTGCCCCCAACCCCCAGTTGCCTATTTGTACCCGGCTGGGAACCAAAAATAAAGGGAAGCCCTTTTTTTATTACTTCATGAATTTCATGAAATAATTAGAAAACAAATGACGTAGGCTTTGCCCCATTTTTGTGTCCAGCCAGGTACAACTAGGCAGCTGGGGATTGGAATCCGCAGCACAGGTTGGCCTGAGCTTTCTGGGCCCCACTGCTGCGATTTGCAGTCTGCAGCCGCCTCAGAAAATGGCATTTTCATAGAAGCGCCATCTTCTGGCGCTGTATCCAACTCTTCCAGCACCTGCCTGCTATACCTGGCTAGCATACAAAAATATGGCGAAGCTCACGTCCTTTTTTTGTAGCTTTTTGGCAAAAAAAAAAAAAAATGCTTCCCTGGATTTTCCATTGCCAGTGAAGGTAACACCAAGCAGTGGGGGTTAGCAGCCAGTAGCTGCTTGGATTACCCTTAGCTAGCAATACAAAAAATGCAGTGGGAGCTAACATATATTTTTTTTAATTATTTATTTAAATAACTAAAAATAAAATGGGCTTCCCTGTATTTTGATTGCTGGACATCACAGTGCTGTAAAAATAAATCTTTAAAAAAATGACGTAGCGCTCCGCGGTATTTTTGATTCTCAGCGCAGATAAAGCAGACAGCTATGGGTTGCCACCCCCATCTGCCTGCCGTTACCTTGGTTGGCAATCAAAATACAGGGAAGCCCATTAATTTTTTCTATTTAAAAAATAGTTAAAAAAAAAAAATTACGTTGGGTCCCCCCATTTTTGATAGCCAGCTAGGGTAAAGCAGACGGCTGTAGCCTGAAAACCACAGCTGGCAGCTTTACCGTGGTTGGGGATCCAATGTGGAGGTCCCCTCAGGCTCTTTTTTATAATTATTTTATAAATATTAATAATTACACAATAAAAGTAGGGGACCCCCCAAATTGGATCACCAGCCAAGGTAAAGCGGACAGCTGTGGTCTGGTATTCTCAGGGTGGGAAGGTCCATAGTTATTGGGCCTTCACAGCCTAAAAATAGCAGGCCGCAGGCACCCCAGACGTGGCGCATCCACTAGATGCGCCAATCCTGGCGCTTCACCCCAGCTCATCCCGTGCCCTGGTGCAGTGGCAAACGGGGTAATAAATCGGGTTGATACTAGCTGTAAAGTCACCTGAGATCAAGCCCAGCAGTTTGTGATGTCATGGCGTCTATTAGATACCCAACATCATAAACTGTCAGTACTAACAAAAACAAAAAATCGACAAAAGAAATTTATTTGAAAAAACAGTCCCCAAAACATTTCCTCTTTCACCAATTTATTGTAAGAAAAAAAATAAAGGGGTCCCACGACGACTCTGGACCGTCTAGAATATGGGGGGGAGACACTCAGGGAACGTATCCCCCATTTTCTAGGAGTGCGGACCCTTCATGTGAGGAGTGTGGGTGCAATGAATCTGCACTCACTCTCCCCGGGTCCACAGCAGCAGAGTCCATGTCGTAATGGTTGCTACCAAAGCTGCAATGCCCTGCTCATGAGGTAAGGGCATGCCTAATCAGGAGAACTACTGTAGAGGAAGCTCTGCTCACTGGTATATAGGTGCTCAGAGGTAATAATAGATAAAATTAGTGAGTAACCTCGGCACTCTATATCTCCCAGACTAAGTCAGTAAGTCACAACGGATAGTAATGCAAAATCACTCTTTATTGGTCCGTATTAAGAAAATTTTTTTTTCATAAGCATATATGTTTTTGTCCAAAACAAGTTACAAATGACGTTTCGGCCTGAGCCTTCGTCAGATTGGACTTATCTGCATGTAATCATGAAAAATGACAATAATCAGTATCACATAAGAGTGAGAGAACAATAACATAAACTCGAACAATGTAGAGGTACAATTGGGATGCAGCAAAAAAATTGCAACACAGCAAGAAATGAAACACATGATACAAATGTCATAATACAGTACAAGGACAATATAGTAATGACAAATATGGGGTCAGAGTAGACTTAGACAGCTCTGGTACGAAAGAGATGTCAATCATAAAGTAACATGTGCAGTAGGTGTAGAGCTACACTATGCATGGCAGAGCTAATGGGTAGACCGACCATAGAAAAAGTAGAGAAAAAGTGGAGAAAAAGTGGAGAATAAGTGGAACATAAGAGGAGAAAAAGTGGAGAAAAAGTGGAGAAAAAAGTGGAGAAAAAGTGGAGAAAAAGTGGAGAAAAAGTGGAGAAAAAGTGGAGAAAAAGTGGAGATTAAGAGGAGAAAAAGTGGAGAAAAAGTGGAGAAAAAGTGGAGCATAAGAGGAGAAAAAGTGGAGAAAAAGTGGAGAAAAAGTGGAGAAAAAGTGGAGCATAAGAGGAGAAAAAGTGGAGAAAAAAGTGGAGAAAAAGTGGAGAAAAAGTGGAGCATAAGAGGAGAAAAAGTGGAGAAAAAAGTGGAGAAAAAGTGGAGTAAAAGTGGAGAAAAAATGGAGAAAAAGTGGAGAAAAAGTGGAGATTAAGAGGAGAAAAAGTGGAGAAAAAGTGGAGAAAAAGTGGAGCATAAGAGGAGAAAAAGTGGAGAAAAAAGTGGAGAAAACGTGGAGAAAACGTGGAGGAAAAAGTGGAGAAAAAGTGGAGAAAAAGTGGAGAAAAAGTGGAGAAAAAGTGGAGCATAAGAGGAGAAAAAGTGGAGAAAAAAGTGGAGAAAACGTGGAGAAAAAGTGGAGCATAAGAGGAGAAAAAGTGGAGATTAAGAGGAGAAAAAGTGGAGAAAAAGTGGAGAAAAAGTGGAGAAAAAGTGGAGAAAAAGTGGAGAAAAAGTGGAGAAAAAGTGGAGCATAAGAGGAGAAAAAGTGGAGAAAAAGTGGAGAAAAAAATGGAGAAAAAGTGGAGAAAAAGTGGAGAAAAAGTGGAGAAAAAGTGGAGATTAAGAGGAGAAAAAGTGGAGAAAAAGTGGAGAAAAAGTGGAGCATAAGAGGAGAAAAAGTGGAGAAAAAAGTGGAGAAAACGTGGAGAAAACGTGGAGAAAAAGTGGAGAAAAAGTGGAGAAAAAGTGGAGAAAAAGTGGAGCATAAGAGGAGAAAAAGTGGAGAAAAAAGTGGAGAAAACGTGGAGAAAACGTGGAGAAAAAGTGGAGAAAAAGTGGAGAAAAAGTGGAGAAAAAGTGGAGATTAAGAGGAGAAAAAGTGGAGAAAAAGTGGAGAAAAAGTGGAGCATAAGAGGAGAAAAAGTGGAGAAAAAGTGGAGAAAAAGTGGAGAAAAAGTGGAGCATAAGAGGAGAAAAAGTGGAGAAAAAAGTGGAGAAAAAGTGGAGAAAAAGTGGAGCATAAGAGGAGAAAAAGTGGAGAAAAAAGTGGAGAAAAAGTGGAGTAAAAGTGGAGAAAAAATGGAGAAAAAGTGGAGAAAAAGTGGAGATTAAGAGGAGAAAAAGTGGAGAAAAAGTGGAGAAAAAGTGGAGCATAAGAGGAGAAAAAGTGGAGAAAAAAGTGGAGAAAACGTGGAGAAAACGTGGAGGAAAAAGTGGAGAAAAAGTGGAGAAAAAGTGGAGAAAAAGTGGAGCATAAGAGGAGAAAAAGTGGAGAAAAAAGTGGAGAAAACGTGGAGAAAAAGTGGAGCATAAGAGGAGAAAAAGTGGAGATTAAGAGGAGAAAAAGTGGAGAAAAAGTGGAGAAAAAGTGGAGAAAAAGTGGAGAAAAAGTGGAGAAAAAGTGGAGCATAAGAGGAGAAAAAGTGGAGAAAAAGTGGAGAAAAAAGTGGAGAAAAAGTGGAGAAAAAGTGGAGAAAAAGTGGAGAAAAAGTGGAGATTAAGAGGAGAAAAAGTGGAGAAAAAGTGGAGAAAAAGTGGAGCATAAGAGGAGAAAAAGTGGAGAAAAAAGTGGAGAAAACGTGGAGAAAAAGTGGAGAAAAAGTGGAGAAAAAGTGGAGCATAAGAGGAGAAAAAGTGGAGAAAAAAGTGGAGAAAACGTGGAGAAAACGTGGAGAAAAAGTGGAGAAAAAGTGGAGAAAAAGTGGAGAAAAAGTGGAGCATAAGAGGAGAAAAAGTGGAGAAAAAAGTGGAGAAAACGTGGAGAAAAAGTGGAGAAAAAGTGGAGAAAAAGTGGAGCATAAGAGGAGAAAAAGTGGAGATTAAGAGGAGAAAAAGTGGAGAAAAAGTGGAGAAAAAGTGGAGAAAAAGTGGAGAAAAAGTGGAGAAAAAGTGGAGCATAAGAGGAGAAAAAGTGGAGAAAAAAGTGGAGAAAAAGTGGAGAAAAAGTGGAGAAAAAGTGGAGATTAAGAGGAGAAAAAGTGGAGCATAAGAGGAGAAAAAGTGGAGAAAAAAGTGGAGAAAAAGTGGAGAAAGTGGAGAAAAAAATGGAGAAAAAGTGGAGAAAAAGTGGAGAAAAAGTGGAGAATAAGAGGAGAAAAAGTGGAGAAAAAGTGGAGAAAAAGTGGAGAATAAGAGGAGAAAAAGTGGAGAATAAGTGGAGAAAAAAATGGAGAAAAAGTGGAGAAAAAGTGGAGAGAAAGTGGAGAAAAAAATGGAGAAAAAGTGGAACACCCTTTGGTACCTTTCATGTGGCACTAAGGGGTGCTTAGCTTTGTATTTAGCCAAAAAAATGAAAAAAAAAATGACATAGGGTTCCCCCTAGTTTTGTAGCCAGCTAGGGTAAAGCAGACGGCTGCAGCCTGCAGACCACAGCTGGCAACCTCACCTTGGCTGGTAATCCAAAACTGAGGGCACCCCACGCTGTTATTTTAAATTAAATAAATAATTAAAAAAAAAAACCACGTAGGGGTCCCCCAAAATTGGATCACCAGCCAAGGTAAAGCAGACAGCTGGGGCCTGATATTCTCAGACTAGGGAGGTCCATGGTTATTGGAATCTCCCCAGCCTAAAAATAGCAGGCCGCAGCCGCCCCAGAAGTGGCGCATCCATTAGATGCGCCAATCCTGGTGCTTCGCCCCAGCTCATCCCGCGCCCTGGTGCGGTGGCAAACGGGGTAATATTTGGGGTTAATACCAGATGTGTAATGTCACCTGGCATCAAGCCCTAGGGTTGGTGAGGTCAGGCGTCTATCAGATACCCGACATCACCAACCCAGTCAGTAATAAAAAAAAATACACGACAAACACATTTTTATTTGAAAAAACACTCCCCAAAACATTCCCTCTTTAACCAATTTATTAGATTGAAAAACAAATCCAGGTCTGGTGTAATCCAAGGGGTTGCCATGACGATGCACACTGTCCCAGTCAATGAAGAGCAGGATGTTCCCCATTGGCTGGGAGAGCAGTGCAGTGACCTGAGCTAACATCAATGGATCAGCCCAGGTGACTGCAGGGCATGAGAAGTGCTGCTGTCAGTGAGGTACATTACCTGCGCTGATCTCCAGCACACTGACAGCCCCTGTCACTGAGGTCAATGACCGGCGCCTTCACATCAAGTATCGCGAGAGGTCCGTGACGTCACCGCCAGTGTCAGTCTCGGGTCGGAAGCGAGAGGTGATGTGACAAGCGGCGGCCATGGAGGACAGTGACAGCGCTGAGGTCGGGATGGCGGGACTTCATCACCGCAGGTAAGCCGAGCGAGCGAGCGAGCGAGCGGGCGGGCGGGCGGGCGGGCGGGGGGGGGGGTTGGATGTGTGTGTGTGTGTGTGTTTGTGTATGTGTATGTATGTGTACATGCCGCGGTCAGGAGGGGGTGGAGCGAGCTGAGCGGGAAAGTGTGGGCTTCCTGCACGTAACTAAGATAAACATCGGGTTACTAACCAAAGCGCTTTGCTTGGATACCCGATGTTAATCTTGGTTACCAGCTTGTGGCAGGCTGCCAGCGATGGCTCCTGCTCACTGTAGCTGTAAAAAGCCCTGCTTTTTGCTGCTAGAACCGTTCTCGAACGTATCTAGAACTATCGAGCTTTTAGCAAAAAGCTCGAGTTCTAGTTCGATCTCGAACAGCCCAAAAATCACTCGAGCCGCGAACTGGAGAACCACGAACCACGAACCGCGCTCAACTCTACTAAAGACTATTGGCTCTTCAAAGAAACTTGGACAGCACCCCTTTTTTGGTGCACTTTTTTTCCGATACATGACCATTATGCACTTATGCTATTTATTGCTTGTATATTTTGGTTCACCTGAGGTTAATTGTATGTGTCCTCATCATTGTCTGTTTTATGTGTTTGTCTTTTAACAAATTTTTCAATAAAGATTATATACTTTTATATTGGCTGGTTCACTCACATCTTTATAGGTTCTTACTGCTTAAATGAGTGTAGCTATCTTTACTTTTTGGTCATTCAATTGGTTCTTTTGAGTTTACATTAGTTCACATAATCCTAGTGACTGTGCACACAACATTGCGAAACAAATGCAAAAGACATTATCTGGCCTATCAATCCAATGGAAACTCATAGGCAACACAGTCCATTAGACTAGGCAAATACATGCAGCCATACAAAGTTCATGGGCCTTGCCTCAGAGTCGAACCCACAACCTCTTGGAGAACAAGCAAAGAGCCTCCCACTAAACCAACACAGAGAAGTTGGAAACTGACTCTACATTAATTCACATAATCCTAGTGACTGCGCACACAACATGGCCAAACAAAAGCAAAAGACAGTACCTGGCCTATCAATCCAATGGAAACTCATAGGCAACACAGTCCATTGGACTAGACAATTACATGGAGACATACAAAGTCCATGGGCCTTGCTTCAGAGTCAAACCCACAACCTCTCGCAGCCAAGCAAAGAGCCTACCACTACACCAATACAGAGAAGTGGGAAACTGATTCTACATTAATTCACATAATCCTACCGACTGCGCACACAACATGGCTAAACAAAAGCAAAAGACAGTACCTGGCTTATCAATCCAATGGAAACTCATAAGCAACACAGTCCATTGGACTAGGCAATAACATGCAGCCATACAAAGTCCATGGGCCTTGCCTCAAAGTCGAACTCACAACCTCTCGCAGCTCAAGCAAAGAGCTTACCACTACACCAACACAGAGAAATGTGAACCTGCCTCTACATTAATTCACATAATCCTAGTGACTGCGCACACAACATGGCCAAACGAAAGCAAAATTCCATACCTGGCCTATCAATCCAATGGAAACTCATAGGCAACACAGTCCATTGGACTAGGCAATTACATGCAGCCATACAGAGTCCATGGGCCTTGCCTCAGAGTCTATCCCACAACCTTTGGCAGAACAAACAAAGAGCCTACAACCACACCAACACAAAGAAGTAGGAAGCTGCATCTACATTAATTCACATAATCCTAGTGACTGCGCACACAACATGGCCAAACAGAAGCAAAAGACATTACCTGGCCTATCAAGCCAATGGAAACTCATAGGCAACACAGTCCATTGAACTAGGCAATTACATGCAGCCATACAAAGTCCATGGGCCTTGCCTCAGACTCAAACCCACAATCTCTCGCAGCCAAGCAAAGCGCCTTCCACTACACCAACACAGAGAAGTTGGGAACTGATTCTACATTAATTCACATAATCCTACCGACTTCGCACACAACATAACCAAACAAAAGACATTACCTGGCCTATCAGTCCAATGAAAACTCATAGGCAACACAGTACATTGGACTAGGCAATTACATGCAGCCATACAAAGTCTATGGGCTTTGCCTCAGAGTCAAACCCACATTTTCTCGCAGCCCAAGCAAAGAGCCTACCACTACACCAACACAGAGAAGTTGAAAACTGAGTTTACATTAGTTCACATAATCCTAGTGACTGCGCACACAACATGGCCAAACAAAAGCAAAAGGTAGTACCTGGCCTATCAATCCAATAGGAACTCATAGGTAACACAGTCAACTAAAATAGGTAATTACATGCATCCATACAAACTCCATGGGCCTTGCCTCAAAGTCGACCCAACAACCTTTCGCAGCTTAAGCAAAGAGACTACCACTACACCAACACAGAGAAGTAGGTAAATGACTCTACATTAATTCACATAATCCTAGTGACTGCGCACACAACATGGCCAAACAAATGCAAAAGATATTATCTGGCCTATCAATCCAATGAAATCATAGGCAACATAGTCCATTAGACTAAGCAAAGTCATACAAAGTTAATGGGCTTTGCCTCAGAGTCGAACCCACCACCTCTTGGAGAACAAGCAAAGAGCCTACCACTAAACCAACACAGAGAAGTTGGAAACAGACTCTACATTAATTCACAGAATCCTAGTGACTGCGCACACAACATGGCCAAACCAAAGCAAAAGACAGTACCTGGCCTATCAATCCAATGGAAACTCAAAGCTAACACAGTACATTGGACTAGGCAATTACATGCAGCCATACAAAGTCCATGGGCCTTGCATTAGAGTCGAACCCACAACCTCTCGCAGCCCAAGCAAAGAGCCTACCACTACACCAACACAGAGAAGTGGGAAACTGATTCTACATTAATTCAAATAATCCTACTGACTGCGCACACAACATGGCCAAACAAAAGACAATACCTGGCCTATCAATTCAAAGGAAACTCATAGGCAACACAGTCCATTGGACTTGGCAATTACATGCAGCCATACAAAGTCCATGGGCTTTGCCTCAGAGTCAAACCCACAATTTCTCGCAGCCCAAGTTAATAGCCTACGATTACACCAACACAGAGAAGTTGGAAACTGAGTTTACATTAGTTCACATAATCCTAGTGACTGCGCACACAACATGGCCAAACAAAAGACAATACCTGGCCTATCAATTCAATGGAAACTCATAGGCAACACAGTCAATTGAACTAGGCAATTACATGCTGCCATACAAACTCCATGTGCTTTGCCTCAGAGTCGAACCCACAACCTCTCACAGCTTAAGCAAAGAGACTACAACTACACCAACACAGAGAAGTAGGTGAATGACTCTACATTAATTCACATAATCCTAGTGACTGCGAACACAACATGGCCAAACAAAAGCAAAAGACAGTACCTGGCCTATCAATCCAATTGAAACTCATAGGCAACATAGTCCATTGGACTAGGCAATAACATGCAGCCATACAAAGTCCATGAGCCTTGCCTCAAAGTCTAACTCACAACCTCTCGCAGCTCAAGCAAAGAGCCTACCACTACACCAACACAGAGAAATGTGAACCTGACTCTACATTAATTCACATAATCCTAGTGACTGCGAACACAACATGGCCAAACATAAGCAAAAGGCAGTACCTGGCCTATCAATCCAATGGGAACTCATACGCAACACAGTCAATTGAACTACGCAATTACATGCAGCCATACAAACTCCATGGGCCTTGCCTCAGAGTCGAACCCACAACCTCTCGCAGCTTAAGCAAAGAGCCTTCCCCTAAACCAACACAGAGAAGTGGGAAACTGATTCTACATTAATTCACATAATCCTACCGACTGCGCACACAACACGGCCAAACAAAAGACAATACCTGGCCTATCAATTCAATGGAAACTCATAGGCAACACAGTCCATTGGACTAGGCAATTACATGCAGCCATACAAAGTCCATGGGCTTTGCCTAAAAGTCAAACCCACAACTTCTCGCAGCCCAAGCAAAGAGCCTACCACTACACCAACACAGAGAAGTTGGTAACTGAGTTTACATTAATTCACATAATCCTAGTGACTGCGCACACAACATGGCCAAACAAAAGCAAAAGACAGTACCTGGCCTATCAGTCCAATGGAAAATCATAGGCAACACAGTCCATTGGACTAGACAATTACATGGAGACATACAAAGTCCATGGGCCTTTCCTCAGAGTCAAACCCACAACCTCTCGCAGCCAAGCAAAGAGCCTACCACTACACCAACACAGAGAAGTGGGAAACTGATTCTACATTAATTCACATAATCCTACCGACTGCGCACACAACATGGCCAAACAAAAGACAACACCTGGCCTATCAATCCAATGGAAACTCATAGGCAACACAGTCCATTAGACTAGGCAAATACATGCAGCCATATAAAGTTCATGGGCCTTGCCTCAGAGTCGAACCCACATCCTCTTGGAGAACAAGCAAAGAGCCTACCACTAATCCAACACAGAGAAGTTGGAAACCGACTCTACATTAATTCACATAATCCTAGTGACTGCGCACACAACATGGCCAAACAAAAGCAAAAGACATTACCTGGCCTATCAATCCAATGTAAACTCATAGGTAACACAGTACATTACTAGGATTATGTGAATTAATGTAGAGTCAGGTTCACATTTCTCTGTGTTGGTGTAGTGGTAGGCTCTTTGCTTGAGCTGCGAGAGTTTGTGAGTTAGACTTTGAGGCATGGCCCATGGACTTTGTATGGCTGCATGTTATTGCCTAGTCCAATGGACTATGTTGCCTATGAGTTTCAATTGGATTGATAGGCAAGGTACTGTCTTTTGCTTTTGTTTGGCCATGTTGTGTTCGCAGTCACTAGGATTATGTGAATTAATGTAGAGTCATTCACCTACTTCTCTGTGTTGGTGTAGTTGTAGTCTCTTTGTTGCTTATGAGTTTCAATTTGATTGATAGGCCAGGTACTGTCTTTTGCTTTTGTTTGGCCATGTTATGTGCGCAGTCGCTAGGATTATGTGAATTAATGTAGAGTCATTCACCTTCTTCTCTGTGTTGGTGTAGTGGTAGTCTCTTTGCTTAAACTGCGAGAGGTTGTGGGTTCGACTCTGAGGCAAAGCCCATGGAGTTTGTATGGCAGCATGTAATTGCCTAGTTCAATTGACTGTGTTGCCTATGAGTTTCCATTGAATTGATAGGCCAGGTATTGTCTTTTGTTTGGCCATGTTGTGTGCGCAGTCACTAGGATTATGTGAACTAATGTAAACTCAGTTTCCAACTTCTCTGTGTTGGTGTAATCGTAGGCTATTTCCTTGGGCTGCGAGAAATTGTGGGTTTGACTCTGAGGCAAAGCCCATGGACTTTGTATGGCTGCATGTAATTGCCAAGTCCAATGGACTGTGTTGCCTATGAGTTTCCTTTGAATTGATAGGCCAGGTATTGTCTTTTGTTTGGCCATGTTGTGTGCGCAGTCGGTAGGATTATTTGAATTAATGTAGAAACAGTTTCCCACTTCTCTGTGTTGGTGTAGTGGTAGGCTCTTTGCTTGGGCTGCGAGAGGTTGTGGGTTCGACTCTAATGCAAGGCCCATGGACTTTGTATGTCTCCATGTAATTGTCTAGTCCAATGGACTGTGTTGCCTATGAGTTTCCATTGGTTTGATAGGCCAGGTGTTGTCTTTTGCTTTTGTTTGGCCATGTTATGTGCGCAGTCACTAGGATTATGTGAATTAATGAAGAATTGGTTTTCCACTTCTCTGTGTTGGTGTATTAGTAGGCTCTTTCCTTGGGCTACGAGAGGGTGTGGGTTCGACTCTGGGGCAAGGCCAATGGGCTTTGTATGGCTGCATGTAATTGCCTAGTCCAATGTACTGTGTTAGCTTTGAGTTTCCATTGGATTGATAGGCCAGGTGCTGTCTTTTGCTTTTGTTTTGCCATGTTGTGTGCGCAGTCACTAGGATTCTGTGAATTAATGTAGAGTTTGTTTCCAACTTCTCTGTGTTGGTTTAGTGGTAGGCTCTTTGCTTGTTCTCCAAGAGGTTGTGGGTTCGACTCTGAGGCAAGGCCCATTAACTTTGTATGGCTGCATATATTTGCTTAGTCTAATGGACTATGTTGCCTATGATTTCATTGGATTGATAGGCCAGATAATGTCTTTTGCATTTGTTTGGCCATGTTGTGTGCGCAGTCTCTAGGATTATGTGAATTAATGTAGAGTCCTTTACCTACTTCTCTGTGTTGGTGTAGAGGTAGTCTTTTTGCTTAAGCTGCGAAAGGTTGTTGGTTCGACTTTGAGGCAAGGCCCATGGAGTTTGTATGGATGCATGTAATTGCCTATTTCAGTTGACTGTGTTACCTATGAGTTCCTATTGGATTGATAGGCCAGGTACTACCTTTTGCTTTTGTTTGGCCATGTTGTGTGCGCAGTCACTAGGATTATGTGAACTAATGTAAACTCAGTTTTCAACTTCTCTGTGTTGGTGTAGTGGTAGGCTCTTTTCTTGGTCTGCGAGAAAATGTGGGTTTGACTCTGAGGCAAAGCCCATAGACTTTGTATGGCTGCATGTAATTGCCTAGTCCAATGAACTGTGTTGCCTATGAGTTTTCATTGGACTGATAGGCCAGGTATTGTCTTTTGTTTGGTTATGTTGTGTGCGAAGTCGGTAGGATTATGTGAATTAATGTAGAATCAGTTTCCCACTTCTCTGTGTTGGTGTAGTGGAAGGCGCTTTGCTTGGCTGCGAGAAGTTGTGGGTTTGACTCTGAAGCAAGGCCCATGGACTTTGTATGGCTGCATGTAATTGCCTAGTTCAATGGACTGTGTTGCCTATGAGTATCCATTGGCTTGATAGGCCAGGTAATGTCTTTTGCTTCTGTTTGGCCATGTTGTGTGCGCAGTCACTAGGATTATGTGAAAAATGTAGATGCAGCTTCCTACTTCTTTGTGTTGGTGTGGTTGTAGGCTCTTTGCTTGTTCTGCCAGAGGTTGTGGGATAGACTCTGAGGCAAGGCCCATGGACTCTGTATGGCTGCATGTAATTGCCTAGTCCAATGGATGGGGTTGCCTCTGAGTTTCCATTGGATTGATAGGCCAGGTACTGTCTTTTGCTTTTGTTTGGCCATGTTGTGTGCGCAGTCACTAGGATTATGTGAGTTAATGTAGAGTCGGTTTCACACTTCTCCGTGTTGCTGTAGTGGTAGGCTTTTTTCTTGGGCTGCGAGAGGTTGTGAGTTCGACTCTGAGGCAAGGCCCATGGACTTTTTATGGCTGCATGTAATTGCATAGTCCAATGGACTGTGTTACCTATGAGATTCCATTGGATTGATAGGCCAGGTGCCTTCTTTTGCTTTTGTTTGGCCATGTTTTGTACGCAGTCACTAGGATTATGTGAATTAATGTTGAGTCAGTTTCCCACTTCTCTGTGTTGGTGTAGTGGTAGGCTCTTTGCTTGGGCTGGGAGAGGTTGTGAGTTCGACTCAAATGCAAGGCTCATGGACTTTGTATGGCTGCATCTAATTGCCTAGTCCAAAGGACTGTGTTGCCTATGAGTTTCCATTGGATTGATAGGCCAGGTATTGACTTTTGCTTTCGTTTGGCCATGTTGTGTGCGCAGTCACTAGGATTATGTGAATTAATATAGAGTCAGTTTCACATTTCTCTGTGTTGGTGTAGTGGTAGGCTCTTTGCTTGAGCTGCGAGAGGTTGTGGATTTGACTCTGAGGCAAGGCCCTTGGACTTTTTATGGCTGCATGTAATTGCCTAGTATAATGGACTGTGTTGCCTATGAGTTTCCATTGGATTGATAGGCCAGGTATTGACTTTTGCTTTCGTTTGGCCATGTTGTGTGCGCAGTCACTAGGTTTATGTGAATTAATGTAGAGTCAGGTTCACATTTCTCTGTGTTGGTGTAGTAGTAGGCTCTTTGCTTAAACTGCAAGAGGTTGTGAGTTCGACTTTGAGGCAAGGCCCATGGACATTGTATGGCTGCATGTTATTGCCTAGTCCAATGGACTATGTTGCTTATGAGCTTCAATTGGATTGATAGGCCAGATACTGTCTTTTGCTTTTGTTTGGCCATGTTGTGTGCGCAGTCACTAGGATTATGTGAATTAATGTAGAGTCATTCACCTACTTCTCTGTGTTGGTTTAGTGGTAGGCTCTTTGCTTGTTCTCCAAGAGGTTGTGGGTTCGACTCTGAGGCAAGGCCCATGAACTTTGTATGGCTGCATGTATTTGCCTAGTCTAATGGACTGTGTTGCCTATGAGTTTCCATTGGATTGATAGGCCAGATAATGTCTTTTGCATTTGTTTGGCCATGTTGTGTGCACAGTCACTAGGATTATGTGAACTAATGTAAACTCTGTTACCAACGTCTCTGTGTTGGTGTAGTGGTAGGCTCTTTGCTTGGGCTGCGAGAAATTGTGGGTTTGACTCTGAGGCAAAGCCCATGGACTTTGTATGGCTGCATGTAATTGTCTTGTCCAATGGACTGTGTTGCCTATGAGTTTCCACTGGTTTGATAGGCCAGGTAATGTCTTTTGCTTTTGTTTGGCCATGTTGTGTGCGCAGTCACTAGGAATATGTGAATTAATGTAGACGCAGCTTCCTACTTTTTTGTGTTGGTGTAGTTGTAAGCTCTTTGCTTGTTCTGCCAGAGGTTGTGGGTTTGACTCTGAGGCAAGGCCCATGGACTTTGTATGGCTGCATGTAATTGCCTAGTCCAATGGACTATGTTGTCTATGAGTTTCCATTGGATTGATAGGCCAGGGACTGTCTTTTGCTTTTGTTTGGCCATGTTGTGTGCGCAGTCACTAGGATTATGTGAATTTATGTTGAGTCAGTTTCGCTTTTCTCTGTGTTGGTGTAGTGGTAGGCTCTTTGCTTGGGCTGAGAGAGGTTGTGGGTTTGACTCTGAGACAAGGCCCATGGACTTTGTATGGCTGCATGTAATTGCCTAGTCCAATTGATTGCGTTGCCTATGAGTTTCCATTGGATTGATAGGCCACGTACCGTCTTTTGCTTTTGTTTGGCCATGTTGTGTGCGCAGTCACTAGGATTATGTGAATTAATGTAGAATCTGTTTTCCACTTCTCTGTGTTGGTGTATTGGTAGGCTCTTTGCTTGGGCTACGAGAGGTTGTGGGTTTGACTCTGGGGCAAGGCCCATGGGCTTTGTATAGCTGCATGCAATTGCCTAGTCCAATGTACTGTGTTACCTATGAGTTTACATTGGATTGATAGGCCAGGTAATGTCTTTTGCTTTTGTTTGGCCATGTTGTGTGCGCAGTCACTAGGATTATGTGAATTAATGTAGAGTCAGTTTCCAACTTCTCTGTGTTGGTTTAGTGGTAGGCTCTTTGCTTGTTCTCCAAGAGGATGTGGGTTCGACTCTGAGGCAAGGCCCATGAACTTTGTATGGCTGCATGTATTTGACTAGTCTAATGGACTGTGTTGCCTATGAGTTTCCATTGGATTGATAGGCCAGGTATTGTCTTTTGTTTGGCCATGTTGTGTGCGCAGTCGGTAGGATTATGTGAATTAATGTAGAATCAGTTTCCCACTTCTCTGTGTTGGTGTAGTGGTAGGCTCCTTGCTTGGGCTGCGAGAAGTTGTGGGTTTGACTTTTAGGCAAAGCCCATGGACTTTGTATGGCTGCATGTAATTGCCTAGTCCAATGGACTGTGTTGCCAATGAGTTTCCATTGAATTGATAGGCCAGGTATTGTCTTTTGTTTAGCCATGTTGTGTGCGCAGTCGGTAGGATTATGTGAATTAATGTAGAAACAGTTTCCCACTTCTCTGTGTTGGTGTAGTGGTAGGCTCTTTGCTTGGCTGCGAGAGGTTGAGGGTTTGACTCTGAGGCAAGGCCCATGGACTTTGTATGTCTCCATGTAATTTTCTAGTCCAATGGACTGTGTTGCCTATGAGTTTCCATTGGATTGATAAGCCAGGTACTGACTTTTGCTTTTGTTTGGCCATGTTGTGTGCGCAGTCGGTAGGATTATGTGAATTAATGTAGTACCAGTTTCTCACTTTTCTGTGTTGGTGTAGTAGTAGGCTCTTTGCTTGGCTGCGCGAGGTTGTGGGTTTGACTCTGAGGCAAGGCCCATGGACTTTGTATGTCTCCATGTAATTGTCTAGTCCAATGGACTGTGTTGCCTATGAGTTTCCATTGGATTGATAGGCCAGGTACTGCCTTTTGCTTTTGTTTGGCCATGTTGTGTGCGCAGTCACTAGGATTATGTGAATTAATGTAGAGTCGGTTCCCAACTTCTCTGTGTTGGTTTAGGGGTAGGCTCTTTGCTTAAGCTGCGAGAGGTTGTGGGTTCGACTCTGAGGCAAGGCCCATGGAGTTTGTATGGCTGCATATAATTGCGTAGTTCAATTGACTGTGTTGCCTATGAGTTCCCATTGGATTGATAGGCCAGGTACTGCCTTTTGCTTTTGTTTGGCCATGTTGTGTGCGCAGTCACTAGGATTATGTGAATTAATGTAGAGTCTGGTTCACATTTCTCTGTGTTGGTGTAGTGGTAGGCTCTTTGCTTGAGCTGCGAGAGGTTGTGAGTTCGACTTTGAGGCAAGGCCCATGGACGTTGTATGGCTGCATGTTATTGCCTAGTCCAATGGACTATGTTGCCTATGAGTTTTAATTGGAATGATAGGCCAGGTACTGTCTTTTGCTTTTGTTTGGCCATGTTGTGTGCGCAGTCACTAGGATTATGTGAATTAATGTAGAGTCAGTTTCACACTTCTCTGTGTTGCTGTAGTGGTAGGCTTTTTTCTTGGGCTGCGAGATGTTGTGAGTTCGACTCTGAGGCAAGGCCCATGGACTTTGTATGGCTGCATGTAATTGCCTAGTCCAATGGACTGTGTTGCCAATGAGTTTCCATTGGATTGATAGGCCAGGTACTGTCTTTTGCTTTCGTTTGGCCATGTTGTGTGCGCAGTCACTAGGATTATTTGAGTTAATGAAGAGTCAGTTTCAAACTTCTCTGTGTTGGTGTAGTGGTAGGCTCTTTGCTTTGGCTGCGAGAAGTTGTGGGTTTGACTCTAATGCAAGGTTCATGGACTTTGTATAACTGCATGTAATTGCCTAGTCCACTGGACTGTGTTGCCTATGAGTTTCCATTGGATTGATAGGCCAGGTATTGACTTTTGCTTTCGTTTGGCCATGTTGTGTGCGCAGTCACTAGGATTATGTGAATTAATGTAGAGTCAGTTTCACATTTCTCTGTGTTGGTGTAGTGGTAGGATCTTTGCTTGGGCTGCGAGAAGTTGTGGGTTTGACTCTGAGGCAAGGCCCATGGACTTTTTATGGCTGCATGTAATTGCCTAGTCCAATGGACTGTGTTGCCTATGAGTTTCCATTGGATTGATAGGCCAGGTATGGACTTTTGCTTTCGTTTGGCCATGTTGTGTGCGCAGTCACTAGGATTATGTGAATTAATGTAGAGGCAGGTTCACATTTCCCTGTGTTGGTGTAGTGGTAGGCTCTTTGCTTGAGCTGCGAGAGGTTGTGAGTTCGACTTTGAGGCAAGGCCCATGGACTTTGTATGGCTGCATGTTATTGCCTAGTCCAATGGACTGTGTTGCCTATGAGTTTCCATTGGATTGATAAGCCAGGTACTGTCTTTTGCTTTTGTTTAGCCATGTTGTGTGCGCAGTCGGTAGGATTATGTGAATTAATGTAGAATCAGTTTCCCACTTCTCTGTATTGGTGTAGTGGTAGGCTCTTTGCTTAGCTGCGAGAGGTTGTGGGTTTGACTCTGAAGCAAGGCCCATGGACTTTGTATGTCTCCATGTAATTGTCTAGTCCAATGGACTGTGTTGCCTATGAGTTTCCATTGGATTGATAGGCCAGGTACTGTCTTTTGCTTTTGTTTGGCCATGTTGTGTGCGCAGTCACTAGGATTATGTGAATTAATGTAGAGTCAGTTTCCAACTTCTCTGTGTTGGTTTAGTGGTAGGCTCTTTGCTTGTTCTCCAAGAGGTTGTGGGTTCGACTCTGAGGCAAGGCCCATGAACTTTGTATGGCTGCATGTATTTGCCTAGTCTAATGGACTGTGTTGCCTATGAGTTTCCATTGGATTGATAGGCCAGATAATGTCTTTTGCATTTGTTTCGCAATGTTGTGTGCACAGTCACTAGGATTATGTGAACTAATGTAAACTCAGTTTCCATCTTGTCTGTGTTGGTGTAGTGGTAGGCTCTTTGCTTGGGCTGCGACAAATTGTGGGTTTGACTCAGAGGCAAAGCCCATGGACTTTGTATGGCTGCATGTAATTGTTTAGTCCAATGGACTGTGTTGCCTATGAGTTTCCATTGGCTTGATAGGCCAGGTAATGTCTTTTGCTTTTGTTTGGCCATGTTGTGTGCGCAGTCTCTAGGAATATGTGAATTAATGTAGACGCACCTTCCTACTTTTTTGTGTTGGTGTAGTTGTAAGCTCTTTGCTTGTTCTGCCAGAGGTTGTGGGTTTGACTCTGAGGCAAGGCCCATGGACTTTGTATGGCTGCATGTAATTGCCTAGTCCAATGGACTATGTTGTATATGAGTTTCCATTGGATTGATAGGCCAGGGACTGTCTTTTGCTTTTGTTTGGCCATGTTGTGTGTGCAGTCACTAGGATTATGTGAATTTATGTTGAGTCAGTTTCGCTCTTCTCTGTGTTGGTTTAGTGGTAGGCTCTTTGCTTGGGCTACAAGAGGTTGTGGGTTCGACTCTGAGGCAAGGCCCATGGACTTTGTATGGCTGCATGTAATTGCCTAGTCCAATTGATTGCTTTGCCTATGAGTTTCTATTGGATTGATAGGCCAGGTACTGTCTTTTGCTTTTGTTTGGCCATGTTGTGTGCGCAGTCACTAGGATTATGTGAATTAATGTAGAATCAGTTTTTCACTTCTCTGTGTTGGTGTATTGGTAGGCTCTTTGCTTGGGCTACGAGAGGTTGTGGGTTCGACTCTGGGGCAAGGCCCATGGGCTTTGTATGGCTGCATTTAATTGCCTAGTCTAATGTACTGTGTTACCTATGAGTTTCCATTGGATTGATAGGCCAGGTACTGTCTTTTGCTTTTGTTTGGCCATGTTGTGTGCGCAGTCACTAGGATTATGTGAATTAATGTAGAGTCGGTTTCCAACTTCTCTGTGTTGGTTTAGTGGTAGGCTCTTTGCTTGTTCTCCAAGAAGTTGTGGGTTCGACTCTGAGGCAAGGCCCATGAACTTTGTATGGCTGCATGTATTTGCCTAGTCTAATGGACTATGAGTTTCCATTGGATTGATAGGCCAGGTATTGTCTTTTGTTTGGCCATGTTGTGTGCGCAGTCGGTAGGATTATGTGAATTAATGTAGAATCAGTTTCCCACTTATCTGTGTTGGTGTAGTGGTAGGCTCTTTGCTTGGCTGCGAGAGGTTGTGGGTTTGACTTTGAGGCAAGGCCCATGGACTTTGTATGTCTCCATGTAATTGTCTAGTTCAATGGACTGTGTTGCCTATGAGTTTCCATTGGCTTGATAGGCCAGGTAATGTCTTTTGCTTTTGTTTGGCCATGTTGTGTGCACATTCACTAGGATTATGTGAATTAATGTAGACGCAACTTCCTACTTCTTTGTGTTGGTGTAGTTGTAGGCTCTTTGCTTGTTCTGCCAGAGGTTGTGGGTTTGACTCTGAGGCAAGGCCCATGGACTTTGTATGGCTGCATGTAATTGCCAAGTCCAATGGACTGTGTTGCCTACGAGTTTCCATTGGATTGATAGGCCAGGTATTGTCTTTTGCTTTTGTTTGGCCATGTTGTGTGCGCAGTCACTAGGATTATGTGAATTAATGTAGAATCTGTTTTCCACTTCTCTGTGTTGGTGTAGTGGAAGCTGCTTTGCTTGGCTGCGAGAGGTTGTGGGTTTGACTCTGCGGCATGGCCCATGGACTTTGTATGGCTGCATGTAATCGCCTAGTTCAATGGACTGTGTTGCCTATGAGTTTCCATTGGCCTGATAGGCCAGGTAATGTCTTTTGCTTTTGTTTGGGCCATGTTGTGTGCGCATTCACTAGGATTATGTGAATTTCTACTTGATTGAATGGCCAGGTACTGTCTTTTGTTTTCGTTTGGCCATGTTGTGTGCGCAGTCACTAGGATTATGTGAATTAATGCTATTGGATTTTTCAAGTCAGTATTCACACAGCAGTTTCTGCTATTTCATGTATTCCCCTTACATAGTCACTGGTGTGCATACCTTATCTCCCCATAGTGATGTTTTTTTAGGTTTTTGCACCCAGTTCGGACTTAGAATGGTGTTCCAAACGTTATTCCTATTTGTTAGTATTTTTTCGTTTGTGAACCCTCCCCAACCACACCTATTGCCAATCCATATCATACGCATAAATAGCCTGGGTCTCAGCTTCCCATACACGGTAGGTTTTTTAACTGCATGAGAGGACACACACAAGCTAGGGACCCCAACGTAGAGAAATACTTTGGCGTAGTGTTGGGGCTCAATTGCATTGATCAATTCAGTAGCTAAATTTCTCTTGATTCATATGTTCATGGCAGTAATGCAGATTCCATTTTTCACATATTCACTCTTGCATATAGCTATTGAATTTTTCAAGTCAGTATTCACACAGCAGTTTCTGCTATTTCATGTATTCCCCTTACATAGTCACTGGTGTGCATACCTTATCTCCCCATAGTGCCTGGGATCTGACCCAGACACTAGCAGTTTTGCACTCCTACCCAAAACTGGGCTGTTCCCTGAACTCACTACCTCCACGGTTCAACTCTTAACTGAACTTCAACTAACTAACTGGTTTTCCCACCTCCAGGCCTGTGAACTCCTTGGTGGGTGGGGCCAACCGCCTGGCACCGCCCCACCTGGTGTGGACATCAGCCCCTGGAGGGAGGCAACAACGGTTTTGTGTCTGACTAGTGTAACTATCCGGGAAAGGGGGTGTGTGTGTGTGTTATGTCTGTGACTAACTGGCTAGTCCAGGGCGTCACACTTGCACCCCCTTCTTGTGATGTGAAGGTGTGTAGTCAGTGCCTACGTGTAATTCCTGACACCACTCCTCTGGCTGACTTGGTGAGCTGTCACTGACTGGGTGGGGTGCAGTAATGGTGGATGCTGCTGCTGCTTGGACAGCATGTGTATCTACTGTGAACAGCTTATCAATGGTGGCAAATCGGGGCAGCTTAACCTCTTGCTCTCCGCAGTTCAACACTCTCACGCGCACTCTTCCCTTCCGTATTAATGAATAAAACTGTGATATAAATAGTATATAGATACCCCACAAATGCAGATAAAGGTAGGTTATGGGAAAAGGGAGAAGAGGGAAACAGGAAAATAGTGTAATAAAGTATACCTTCCAGGGGGGAGAGGAAATGGCAGCACAGCCAGTGGAGGTGAAGGAAGGGGAAGCCTGCAACTAAATTGTTGAGAGCATTATCACATGGTGACTGAGCCTGATTGTAACGGGAGCATAGAGGTGCCGATCCTGTCTTACCTGCGTTGGTGTAGAAGTGGGTTTCCAGTGGTGGAGTCAGCTGTGTGCAGTGGTGGCTGTGGGTTCTTTTATGTGCGACCGTAGTAATAGCTGCGCCCACTTCCTGTATGGGAGTGGAATGCAGTGAGGCTAATGGAACGCACGTCCACGTGCCGCGCCCCTGAAGGTAATACCGATCATTGAATACAAAAAAATTTCTCATACTACTGTATGGGGGTCCCTATATTTAATATGATATCCAAGCCACAGCATCCACCGTTACTTCACCACACCCATTCAGTGACAGCTCACCAAGTCAACCAGAGGAGTGGTGTAAGGAATTACACGTAGGCACTGACTCCACACCTTCACATCACAAGAAGCGGGTCCACAGGGTAGTGCAAGAATACGAGCAAGTCTTCAGCAAACATCCGCTAGACTTTGGTTTGGGAGAATAAAAGGGGTCCATATTCATGGTTTAAGAACTTGGGTTCTAACGTGCCCAGAGTATGCTCCACTCTATGCTCCCTTTACAATCAGGCTCAGTCACCATGTGATAACGCTCTCAACTCTTTAGTTGCAGGCTTCCTTTTGCTTCACCTCCACTGGCTGTGCTGCCATTTCCTCTCACCCCCAGAAGGTATACTTTATTACACTATTTTCCTCTTTCCCTGTTCCCCCTTTTCCCATAACCTACCTTTATTTACAATTGTGGGGTATCTATATGATATTTACATCATAGTTTTATTCATTAGTGCGGAAGGGAAGAGTGCCCGTGAGAGTGTTAAACTGCGGAGAGCAGGAGGTTAAGCTGCCCCGACTTGCCACCATTGATAAGCTGTTCACAGTAGATACACATGCTATCCAAGTAGCAGCATCCACTATTACTGCACCCCACCCAGTCAGTGACTGCTCACCAAGTCAGCCAGAGGAGTGGTGTAAGGAATTACACGTAGGCACTGACTCCACACCTTCACATCACAAGAAGCGGGTCCACAGGGTAGTGCAAGAATACGAGCGAGCAAGTCTTCAGCAAACATCCGCTAGATTTTGGGGGAATAAAAGGGGTCCAACACTACATCCCCACAGGTGCACACCCACCCATCAAAGAGAGCTATAAGCCAATACCACCTTCACATTACCAGTGTACCAAGGACATGTTGAGCAACATGAAGGCGGCTGGGGTTATCCGTGACAGTTGTAGCCTTTGGGCAGCTCCGTTGGTCCTGTTAAAGAAGAAGGACAGCACCACTCCCCCGTATTGAGGAATCGCTAGCTGCATTGAGAACTGCAAATTATTTTTCTACCCTTGATCTCACTAGTCACTATTGGCTAGTGTCCGTTGCTGAGGCAGACCGGGGGAAGACCGCCTTTGCCACCCCTATGGCGCTGGAGGTCGGCAGACTGTTGTTCAAAAGCAGTGTCTGACGAACAAATTTGCTTCATCCTGAGGAACTGGCCAGTCGGTACGGCCCGGATGGTGGAGGGGGTATGAGCAGAAGAAGCATGCAGCAGTGCGTTGACTGATGTTTCCTTCCTATGGACGTCGGTCTGAACAATTCGCTCAGAACCGAATGAAATTTTAATATCCAGGAAGTCAACGCAACTGCTGCTATGCTTATGCGTCAATCTGATGTTAAAGGTGTTGTTATTAAGTTCCTCCATAAATGTCTCGAGCTGCTCCACAGTGCCCTGCCAAAAAATCAAAATATCATCAATATACCTTAGCCAGCACTGCACATGGGCGCCAGCCCCTGCACCTCCGTCACCAAAAACCAACCAATCCCAGTACCTCTGCCTTCTATCTAGGTGCCTTGAGTTATGTCCTGTAAACTGTCACAGCGACCCAGACACACATGTGTAGTAGGGGAATATCCCTGCTGAGATGCCAGTGCTAGAGCACTCGTTTGCTGTGGAGTTGAACGCTATGTGAGCAGTTCTTACCTTCAATGAGCAGAAGTCTCTTTTTTCAGATTTCAATATCTCTGTGGGTATCTGGCAGAAATATGGAATACTCTTTACTGCTAAGACCCTGTACACCACTCCCACTAAAGGGGGCTTTACACGCTGCGACATCGCTAATGCGGAGTCGTTGGGGTCACGGAATTTGTGACGCACATCCGGCCGCATTAGCGATGTTGCTGCGTGTGACACCGATGAGCGATTTTGCATCGTTGCAAAAACGTGCAAAATCGCTCATCGGTGACATGGGTCTCCATTCTCGATTATCGTTACTGCAGCAGTAACGATGTAGTTCGTCGCTCCTGCGGCAGCACACATCACTCCGTGTGACACCGCAGAAACGAGGAACCTCTCCTTACCTGCCTCCCAGCCGCTATGAGGAAGGTAGGAGGTGGGCGGGATGTTCCGGCCACTCATCTCCGCCCCTCCGCTGCTATTGGGCGGTCGCTCAGTGACGTCGCTGTGACGCCGCACGGACCGCCCCCTTAGAAAGGAGGCGGTTCGCCGGTCACAGCGACGTCGCCGGTCAGGTAAGTATGTGTGACGGGTCTGGTCGGTGTTGTGCGGCATGGGCAGCGATTTGCCCGTGTCGCGCAACAGATGGGGCGGGTACCCACACTAGCGATATCGGGACTGATATCGCAGTGTGTAAAGTAGCCTTTAGTCACATGACCAAGACTGTATCTGTGTCCCTACAACACACTTGAGACAAATGTGTGTGTGAGCCTGCATTGTGGGGTATATATAATATATTATAGAGCTGGGAAGGATCATTCTAAGCAGTGAGCTGTTCCAGTATTTGTAGGAAAATACCCAGTAGAAGCATCAAACACAGCACCAATACCTCCCATCAGTATCCCACCACAGTGCCATGTAACCCATGCCCTACACTCCCATCTACACCAATACTATACAGGCACAAACTAGTATATCTGACTAAAAGCCCCCAAAATATGAAGAACGGCCTATAGTTGAGTGTGGATATAAAATCTATGTGAGCAGAGCTAGAATAGAAATCACTGATCGCATTGAAGTCATTCTGACCATAAATCACCATGATATCAAGGTGAGGAGTTGTGTGTTACTGCTGGGAGGAAAGGGTTAACAGTGGAATATTAAGGTGCATTTCTGTGTGCAGTGTTACTAGTCAATGTAACAATTCAATATGAGCTGCTCTTGGTGCCGGGGGAGGGAGATGCTCTCCTGAGCAAGATAGATGGGGAATGAACATGATATCTATATAGTGTAAGGCAGGGGGTCTCAAACTCGGCTGGGTGTATGGGCCGCACAGAGGAAAAAAATAATTTGGGGGGCTGCATTCTTTGCAGGACAAAGTGACATTTTTATTGGTACCATATATATATATTTTTTTCACACACCTTTGGATGACTGATTTTCAACATTTTTCACTTGTTTATTATAACAAATGTGCACATTCTTTGGTTAAATCAAAAAAAAAAAAATTTGATGTTAAAAAAAAGTCATGCCTTATTTTGTTTTTTTTTACATTTTATCCCTTTCTTTTAACTAATAGTGTTACAATTATGACGCTAGCGTTTTGTGAAGGGAATGCTTTGCCTACTTCCGTGACTATGGCCTTCCGGAACTGCTGCATTTTGGCTGACCTCTCCGCCTCGGGAATAAGAGACATAAAGTTCTCCTTGTAGCGTGGGTCTAACAGTGTTACCAACCAGTAATGATTGTCGGCCAAGATGTTCTTAACGCGAGGGTCACGAGACAGGCAGCTTACCATAAAGTCATCCATGTGCGCCAGACTCTTAACAGCCATCACTTCAGTATCCAGACCAACACGATGACTGAACATGCTGTCCTCCTCCTTCTCCTCCTCCTCCTCCTCCTCCTCCTCCTCCTCATCATCTACCCTGTCCTCTGGCCAGCCACGCTGAACTGAGCATATGATTGGTATGCATGTCATATCCTCAATTTGGCCGGAGAGTTGCTCCATGTCTTCATCCTCCTCCTCGTCATAGTCCTCCACTGCACGTTGTGATGAGACGAGGCTGGACTGTGTGTTATCACCCACACCCACTACTGTTTCTTGCTCCAACTCATCGTGTTCCGCCTGCAATGCATCATGTTTGGTTTTGAGCAGAGACCGTTTTAGAAGGCAGAGAAGCGGTATGGTGACGCTAATAATGGCGTCATCGCCGCTCACCATCTTGGTGGAGTCCTCAAAGTTTTGGAGGATGGTACATAGGTCGGACATCCATCTCCACTCCTCAGGTGTTATGTGTGGAGTTTGACCCATTTCCCGACGGCTTAGGTGATGCAGGTACTCAACAACTGCCCTCTTCTGCTCACATATCCTGATCAACATGTTCAGAGTTGAATTCCAACGCGTGGGGACATCACACACCAGTCTGTGAGCCGGAAGATGCAAACGACGCTGAAAGCCGGCAAGGCCGGCTGAAGCAGTAGGTGACTTTCGAAAATGTGCAGACAGGCAGCGAACTTTTACCAGCAGATCAGACAGCTCTGGGTATGACTTTAGAAACCGCTGAACCACGAGGTTGAGCACATGGGCCATGCATGGAACATGTGTCAGCTGGCCTCGCCTCAAAGCCGCCACCAGGTTCCGGCCATTGTCACACACAACCTTTCCTGGCTTTAGGTTCAGAGGTGTGAGCCAGTGATCTGCATGCTGTTTTAGAGCTGTCCACACCTCTTCTGCATTGTGGGGTTTGTCACCTATGCAGATTAGCTGCAGCACAGTCTGTTGCCGCTTCGCCGAGGCAGTGCTGCAGTGCTTCCAGCTTGGGACTGGAGTGGAGGGTAAAGTGGATGAGGATGCGCAGGAGGAGGAGGAGGCTGAAGAGCATGACATTCCGGAGCTGTAGAGTGTGGGTGAAACCCTGACTGAGGTAGGGCCTGCAAACCTTGGTGTGGGAAGGACTTGTTCCGTTCCTCGCTCAAACTGGGTCCCAGCTGGGCTGGGCTGGGTCCCTACCCGGCTGGGTAGGGCGTTGTGGGGGGTTTGTCTATCTCCGTTTGAGGTGAGTTTGTTTAAGTTAGCCTTTCTTTGGCATTTTTTGGAGCCCTGCGGGTTGGGGAGTTGGTATCGCCCAGTAAGGCGTTCCCCGGGGGCTTGGATTGGGGTGACATTATGTCAGTGGAAAACGGAGTTGAATTTTGGATTAGGAAATCGAAAACTGATCAGAGAGGTGTGGGTAGACTAGTCCGTTTGGGGATGGTTGTGGCATCTGATATGTGCCCGTTCAAGTGTCTCGGGAATTTTCAACAGATCCGTCCGAAGGTGGATGGCCCCTTATTATGTCACGAGGATGGGTCCTTTTTATCGAGATACCAATTTGTGAGTGTTTTTAGGGCATGTTTGAAGTCGTTGGGGTTAGATCCGAAGTCTTTCGGATTGGGGCAGCGACGGAGGCCTCTATATGCGGCCTACTGGAGGAGACAGTTAAGCAGATTGGTAGGTGGAAGTCGCAGCGCTTTAAGTCGTATGTACGTCCCCAGGTGGTTGTTGGCAATTGAGGGGAAAAGGGGGGGTATTAGGGTAGCAATGGGGGGGTGAGAGTGTGTGTTTTTTGTCAATTTGGTTTGGTGAGGCAATAAAATGGTGTCGTCTGTACATTTTGTATTGCAGAAGCACCCCCTCTTCCTTCCCTGGTCTGGATCCTTGGCCACTCTTATGTGTATTGGGGAGCCCGACGAGCGGACGCGAGATGGAACGGGAGACAGCTAGGTTTTGAGAAGGACCTGGCTCTCGTGCGATGGCTCGGTGTTCGGGGGTTAGGGTGGAACAGGGTGTTGCAGGAGGTGCATAGATACGCCCGGTTGGACAGACCTCCTGACATGTTAGTGTTGCATGCCGGGGGGAATGATTTGGGTGGGCGTCCTTTTCGAATCTTGATAAAGGACATCAAACATGATTTGTTACGGTTATGGGTGTCGTTTCCAGGTCTAACGATAGTCTGGTCGGAGATAGTAGCGAGAAAGAGTTGGCAGAAAGCGCGGTCAGTTGACAGGTTGAACAAGGCGCGGGCGAAGGTTAATAGGGCGATCTCGAAGTTTGTTAGTCGGAACGGGGGTATAGCAATACGGCATGTTGAGTTGGAAAGGACGGAAGAGGAATTTTGGTTGGCTGACGGGGTACACCTTAATGCGGTGGGAACTGACTTATGGGCTCTTGGCTTGCAGGGAGGTATTGAGAGGGCCCTTTGGTTGCGGGGGGTCTCAGGCACTTGAAGGGTTTCAAGGTGCCTTCGTTGTGGTGTTGTTTATTGGTGGGTCCTTGAAGTTGGTTTAAAATTGGTTCGGGGATTCATCCGGGTATGGATCCCCTCATTGGCAGAATTGATGGTCCCCTGGTGATTTTGGGGGGGAACCCCGACGGGGTATGTCGGGGCCCCTGGGGGTGTGGTTGGGGTTGACGGAGGATTAACCCTTACCATTTGGTGCTCCTGAGCCAGTGTGGGTAACGGCTGGGAGCAAGTTGAGGTTTTTTATTGCTCGGTTATGGGAATCACCAGGGTTTTGGTAGCTTCAAGGACCTTACCACATTGCAAATTTTATTGGTTATGTATTCTTGTTAATAAAATGGCTGCTATGGCCAAAATTATCCAAAGATAAATTTGTGTCTGTGTAATTACTTTTAAATAAGAAATGGGAATGGAGGTGTGGGGTATGAAAGGAAGACCGGAGTCAACAATTCCAGGGTCAAGCATGTTTATTTGCCTAAGCTTCGTTCCAGGGTAGAAAGGGTAAGAGTGCCTTTCAGAATTCGAAGTGGTCGGACTGTACGGGCCACCAAGAACTGCAGGAGAGCTTGAACATCTTCCCATGGATTTGCGACATCCTCCCTCATCAGTTACGTAGGTAAGCAGGTTCTCAGCATTGCAGCCCATTTGTTATCTTAAGTTAGTTAAGCGGGGTTAACTAACCTGTCAGTTCAGCCTCAGGTCTAAAGCAGAGGCCTGGACTCCACTCCTTACTCCTCACTCCACAACTCTCCTTAAAAACAACTGACTCCTTTTTCCTGCCCCGGGGTCTCCAGACCCCTAGGTGGGCGTTTCCTTCCGTCTGGTCCTGCCCACTGGTGTGCCTGTCTTTCCCTGGGGGAGGTGACTAGGGTTTTCTGGTTGGCTTTGTGTGACTTAGGTGAGGGAAGTTGTTATGCGGGGGCCTATGTGTGACTGCCTGCAGTGTCAGGGCGTCACATATGTATGTGTGTATGTCTGCTAAAGGAATCCGCACCGTCATATTTACAAACACAAAATGTTGACTCTATGCACAGAAGAGAGTCATTCTATTTACATGATTTGTGTTTTTTTACCTTTTAAAACTATCATTAAATGTTAAGTTTTAGTTAGGGATTTATGCTTCTGTCTGTCTCTCTCCCAGTCTCTGTCATCTGTCTGTCTCTGTGTGTCTCTATCTCTATCCATGTCTGTCTGTCTCTCTATCTCTGTCTGTCTCTCTGTGTCTGTCTGTCTCTCTCTCTCTTTGTGGCTGTCTGTTTCTATGTCTGTCTGTCTCTTTTCCAGGCCTGTCTCTTTTCCAGGTCTGTCTCTTTTCCAGGTCTGTCTCTTTCCCTGTCTGTCTGTCTCTTCCCCTGTCTGTCTCTTCCCCTGTCTGTCTCTTCCCCTGTCTGTCTCTGTATTTCTTTGTCTGTCTCTGTCTTTCTCTTCCCCTGTCTGTCTCTTTCCCTGTCTCTCTCTGCCTGTCTCTCTTTGTCTCTCTCTGTCTGACTCATTCCCAGTTTGTCTCTTTCCCTGTCTATCTCTGTATTTCTTTGTCTGTCTCTATCTGTCTGTCTCTCTCTGTCTGTCTCTTCCCCTGTCTGTCTCTTTCCCTGTCGGTCTGCCTTTTCTCCTGCCTGTCTCTGTATGTTTGTCTCTGTCTGTTTCCCTATCTGCCTCTGTCTCTTTCTCTGTCTCTGTCTGTCTGCCTTTTTTCCCTGTCTATCTCTGTCTGTCTCTTTCCCTGTCTGCCTCTGTCTGTTTGTCTCTGTCTCTTTCCCTGTCTGTCTATGCCTATCTGTCTCTGTCTGTTTGTCTCTCAGTCTGTGTCTGTCTCTCTCTATCTGTCTCCCCACTGACATCATATTATCTCACACATAAGCTTCTTATACTATGAATGTCCTTTGTTCTTATAGCAACCAATCACAGCTGCTATTAATAACTTGCAGCTCCCACCTCCATTCAGTTTAATGGAGGCAGGTTTTTTGGAGAGTAACTGTAAAGCGCGGGGTTAAATATTCCTGTTAAAACATAGTCTACGACGTTCCCTGAGTCACATGAGGTGTCTGCAAAATTTTGTGTTTGTAAATATGACGGTGCGGATTCCTTTAGCAGACATACACACATACATATGTGATGCCCTGACACTGCAGGTAGTCACACATAGGCCCCCGCATAACAACTTCCCTCACCTAAGTCACACAAAGCCAACCAGAAAATCCTAGTCACCTCCCCCAGGGAAAGACAGGCACACCAGTGGGCAGGACCAGACGGAAGGAAACGCCCACCTAGGGGTCTGGAGACCCCGGGGCAGGAAAAAGGAGTCAGTTGTTTTTAAGGAGAGTTGTGGAGTGAGGAGTAAGGAGTGGAGTCCAGGCCTCTGCTTTAGACCTGAGGCTGAACTGACAGGTTAGTTAACCCCGCTTAACTAACTTAAGACAACAAATGGGCTGCAATGCTGAGAACCTGCTTACCTACGTAACTGATGAGGGAGGATGTCGCAAATCCATGGGAAGATGTTCAAGCTCTCCTGCAGTTCTTGGTGGTCCGTACAGTCCGACCACTTCGAATTCTGAAAGGCACTCTTACCCTTTCTACCCTGGAACGAAGCTTACGCAAATAAACATGCTTGACCCTGGAATTGTTGACTCCGGTCTTCCTTTCATACCCCACACCTCCATTCCCATTTCTTATTTAAAAGTAATTACACAGACACAAATTTATCTTTGGATAATTTTGGCCATAGCAGCCATTTTATTAACAAGAATACATAACCAATAAAATTTGCAATGTGGTAAGGTCCTTGAAGCTACCAAAACCCTGGTGATTCCCATAACCGAGCAATAAAAAACCTCAACTTGCTCCCAGCCGTTACCCACACTGGCTCAGGAGCACCAAATGGTAAGGGTTAATCCTCCGTCAACCCCAACCACACCCCCAGGGGCCCCGACATACCCCGTCGGGGTTCCCCCCCAAAATCACCAGGGGACCATCAATTCTGCCAATGAGGGGATCCATACCCGGATGAATCCCCGAACCAATTTTAAACCAACTTCAAGGACCCACCAATAAACAACACCACAACGAAGGCACCTTGAAACCCTTCAAGTGCCTGAGACCCCCCGCAACCAAAGGGCCCTCTCAATACCTCCCTGCAAGCCAAGAGCCCATAAGTCAGTTCCCACCGCATTAAGGTGTACCCCGTCAGCCAACCAAAATTCCTCTTCCGTCCTTTCCAACTCAACATGCCGTATTGCTATACCCCCGTTCCGACTAACAAACTTCGAGATCGCCCTATTAACCTTCGCCCGCGCCTTGTTCAACCTGTCAACTGACCGCGCTTTCTGCCAACTCTTTCTCGCTACTATCTCCGACCAGACTATCGTTAGACCTGGAAACGACACCCATAACCGTAACAAATCATGTTTGATGTCCTTTATCAAGATTCGAAAAGGACGCCCACCCAAATCATTCCCCCCGGCATGCAACACTAAGATGTCAGGAGGTCTATCCAACCGGGCGTATCTATGCACCTCCTGCAACACCCTGTTCCACCCTAACCCCCGAACACCGAGCCATCGCACGAGAGCCAGGTCCTTCTCAAAACCTAGCTGTCTCCCGTTCCATCTCGCGTCCGCTCGTCGGGCTCCCCAATACACATAAGAGTGGCCAAGGATCCAGACCAGGGAAGGAAGGGGGGGTGCTTCTGCAATACAAAATGTACAGACGACACCATTTTATTGCCTCACCAAACCAAATTGACAAAAAACACACACTCTCCCCCCCCCCCATTGCTACCCTAATACCCCCCCCCTTTTCCCCTCAATTGCCAACAACCACCTGGGGACGTACATACGACTTAAAGCGCTGCGACTTCCACCTACCAATCTGCTTAACTGTCTCCTCCGGTAGGCCGCATATAGAGGCCTCCGTCCCTGCCCCAATCCGAAAGACTTCGGATCTAACCCCAACGACTTCAAACATGCCCTAAAAACACTCACAAATTGGTATCTCGATAAAAAGGACCCATCCTCGTGACATAATAAGGGGCCATCCACCTTCGGACGGATCTGTTGAAAATTCCCGAGACACTTGAACGGGCACATATCAGATGCCACAACCATCCCCAAACGGACTAGTCTACCCACACCTCTCTGATCAGTTTTCGATTTCCTAATCCAAAATTCAACTCCGTTTTCCACTGACAATGTCACCCCAATCCAAGCCCCCGGGGAACGCCTTACTGGGCGATACCAACTCCCCAACCCGCAGGGCTCCAAAAAACGCCAAAGAAAAGGCTAACTTAAACAAACTCACCTCAAACGGAGATAGACAAACCCCCCACAACGCCCTACCCAGCCCAGCCCAGCTGGGACCCAGTTTGAGCGAGGAACGGAACAAGTCCTTCCCACACCAAGGTTTGCAGGCCCTACCTCAGTCAGGGTTTCACCCACACTCTACAGCTCCGGAATGTCATGCTCTTCAGCCTCCTCCTCCTCCTGCGCATCCTCATCCACTTTACCCTCCACACCAGTCCCAAGCTGGAAGCACTGCAGCACTGCCTCGGCGAAGCGGCAACAGGCTGTGCTGCAGCTAATCTGCATAAGTGACAAATCCCACAATGCAGAAGAGGTGTGGACAGCTCTAAAACAGCATGCAGATCACTGGCTCACACCTCTGAACCTAAAGCCAGGAAAGGTTGTGTGTGACAATGGCCGGAACCTAGTGGCGGCTTTGAGGCGAGGCCAGCTGACACATGTTCCATGCTTGGCCCATGTGCTCAACCTCGTGGTTCAGCGGTTTCTAAAGTCATACCCAGAGCTGTCTCATCTGCTGGTAAAAGTTCGCCGCCTGTCTGCACATTTTCGAAAGTCACCTACTGCTTCAGCCGGCCTTGCCGGCTTTCAGCGTCCTTTGCATCTTCCGGCTCACAGACTGGTGTGTGATGTCCCCACGCGTTGGAATTCAACTCTGCACATGTTGATCAGGATATGTGAGCAGAAGAGGGCAGTTGTTGAGTACCTGCATCACCTAAGCCGTCGGGAAATGGGTCAAACTCCACACATAACACCTGAGGAGTGGAGATGGATGTCCGACCTATGTACCATCCTCCAAAACTTTGAGGACTCCACCAAGATGGTGAGCGGCGATGACGCCATTATTAGCGTCACCATACCGCTTCTCTGCCTTCTAAAACGGTCTCTGCTCAAAACCAAACATGATGCATTGCAGGCGGAACACGATGAGTTGGAGCAAGAAACAGTAGTGGGTGTGGGTGATAACACATAGCCCAGCCTCGTCTCATCACAACGTGCAGTGGAGGACTATGACGAGGAGGAAGATGAAGACATGGAGCAACTCTCCGGCCAAATTGAGGATATGACATGCATACCAGTCATATGCTCAGTTCAGCGTGGCTGGCCAGAGGACAGGGTAGATGAGGAGGAGGAGGAGAAGGAGGAGGACAGCATGTTCAGTCATCGTGTTGGTCTGGATACTGAAGTGATGGCTGTTAAGAGTCTGGCGCACATGGATGACTTTATGGTAAGCTGCCTGTCTCGTGACCCTCGCGTTAAGAACATCTTGGCCGACAATCATTACTGGTTGGTAACACTGTTAGACCCACGCTACAAGGAGAACTTTATGTCTCTTATTCCCGAGGCGGAGAGGTCAGCCAAAATGCAGCAGTTCCGGAAGGCCATAGTCACGGAAGTAGGCAAAGCATTCCCTTCACAAAACGCTAGCGTCATAATTGTAACACTATTAGTTAAAAGAAAGGGATAAAATGTAAAAAAAAACAAAATAAGGCATGACTTTTTTTTAACATCACATTTATTTTTTTTAGATTTAACCAAAGAATGTGCACATTTGTTATAATAAACAAGTGAAAAATGTTGAAAATCAGTCATCCAAAGGTGTGTGAAAAAAATATATACATATATGGTACCAATAAAAATGTCACTTTGTCTTGCAAAGAATGCAGCCCCCCAAATTATTTTTTTCCTCTGTGCGGCCCATACACCCAGCCGAGTTTGAGACCCCCTGCCTTACACTATATAGATATTATGTTCATTCCCCATCTATCTTGCTCAGGAGAGCATCTCCCTCCCCCGGCACCAAGAGCAGCTCATACTGAATTGTTACATTGACTAGTAACACTGCACACAGAAATGCACCTTAATATTCCACTGTTAACCCTTTCCTCCCAGCAGTAACACACAACTCCTCACCTTGATATCATGGTGATTTATGGTCAGAATGACTTCAATGCGATCAGTGATTTCTATTCTAGCTCTGCTCACATAGATTTTATATCCACACTCAACTATAGGCCGTTCTTCATATTTTGGGGGCTTTTAGTCAGATATACTAGTTTGTGCCTGTATAGTATTGGTGTAGATGGGAGTGTAGGGCATGGGTTACATGGCACTGTGGTGGGATACTGATGGGAGGTATTGGTGCTGTGTTTGATGCTTCTACTGGGTATTTTCCTACAAATACTGGAACAGCTCACTGCTTAGAATGATCCTTCCCAGCTCTATAATATATTATATATACCCCACAATGCAGGCTCACACACACATTTGTCTCAAGTGTGTTGTAGGGACACAGATACAGTCTTGGTCATGTGACTAAAGGCTACTTTACACACTGCGATATCGGTCCCGATATCGCTAGTGTGGGTACCCGCCCCCATCTGTTGCGCGACACGGGTAAATCGCTGCCCATGCCGCACAACACCGACCAGACCCGTCACACATACTTACCTGCCCGGCGACGTCGCTGTGACCGGCGAACCGCCTCCTTTCTAAGGGGGCGGTCCGTGTGGCGTCACAGCGACGTCACTGAGCGACCGCCCAATAGCAGCGGAGGGGCGGAGATGAGTGGCCGGAACATCCCGCCCACCTCCTTCCTTCCTCATAGCGGCTGGGAGGCAGGTAAGGAGAGGTTCCTCGTTTCTGCGGTGTCACACGGAGTGATGTGTGCTGCCGCAGGAGCGACGAACTACATCGTTACTGCTGCAGTAACGATAATCGAGAATGGAGACCCATGTCACCGATGAGCGATTTTGCACGTTTTTGCAACGATGCAAAATCGCTCATCGGTGTCACACGCAGCAACATCGCTAATGCGGCCGGATGTGCGTCACAAATTCCGTGACCCCAACGACTCCGCATTAGCGATGTCGCAGCGTGTAAAGCCCCCTTTAGTGGGAGTGGTGTACAGGGTCTTAGCAGTAAAGAGTATTCCATATTTCTGCCAGATACCCACAGAGATATTGAAATCTGAAAAAAGAGACTTCTGCTCATTGAAGGTAAGAACTGCTCACATAGCGTTCAACTCCACAGCAAACGAGTGCTCTAGCACTGGCATCTCAGCAGGGATATTCCCCTACTACACATGTGTGTCTGGGTCGCTGTGACAGTTTACAGGACATAACTCAGGGCACCTAGACAGAAGGCAGAGGGACTACTTTCTATTTCTGGTGTAGAGCTTAGTACAATATATATATATATACTATTACATGTGACACATGTACCTTGTATTACCATTATTCGCTGTATATGAACCCCTTTTCTCCGGGCATTATTTGTCTATAGCATTTTTCACGAACCTGAGGCAACTGAGAACCCTTCAGTGAAGGAATTCCACTAACCCTCACAATACCAACCAGGGGCCTCCCTGCAGTAACTCAGGTAGTTGTACCCATTCTCTTTCCGCATTCTATGTGTTCTTCTTTCTTCTTTTTTTTCTTTTTTCTTCTTTTTATTTCTATCATGTAGTTCAGGGGTTTATAGATATATGTCCTGCATTTCATATTTCCTTTAGTGGTGCTTCTTACCCATTCTCATATCATTTACCCTAGTATTTCATGATCCTGAGGCGACTGAGAACCCTTTAATAAAGGAATCCTTTTTCACCTGAATTGTCAAGTGATACTTACCAGTGACTATCACGTAATGTTACAGGTAGTTCCATTTTCTTCCTCTTCTTTCTCTCCTTTCTTCTTTGTCACACGGTCCATTGTGTTATAGCCCACGTGTCATGATAACACTTGTACCATCTTTTCATTTAGATTCCACCTACAATTATTTACCGATTCCAGTTCTGGAATAGGCTTTCATCATCTACTCACTAGAATTCTCAAGTGCATAAGGTACTGAGACATATACATGTTCACACCATTATAAAGAACAAAGTATAAACATTGAGGTTTTTCTCACACCCATGTTCCTGTGTTCTTTGATATGATATGTGTTCATTTCCTTCACTATATAGGATTGCAAGTTTTCCATTTGTACCTTAATGGCAATGACGCTATACAATTGAACACATATCATCCTGTTATCCATATAGGTGTGTATTTACCTGCTTGACTATTTTTGGTTGTTTGATCCAGAATGTTTCTCCAGATAGGTCATGTGGAAATTTTCTTTCCTCAGTACAAATGTTTTCACTATGGCTTTGGAAAAATTTTTTGTATGTGCCTCATGGTCATTTGACCCATTGTACTCTCAAGTAGCAATATATTGTACTGTTATGTTGTACTATGTACTAATTACGTGTTTATATGGTTTTGTAACCCTTTATGATCTTAGATAACTTTATCCTTGATAAAGACCTAAAAACAAGGTCGAAACGTTGGATGAATTATCCTTTTGCACAAATAAAGAATTTTCAGCATTCCAAGAGTTCTTTTCTTACGTTATTAATCACTATAGTGTACCAGAGCTATTTCTTTTGAATTGACTCTTATTTTTTCTGAGCACCTGCTATATACACAGTGAGCCAGACATATTCAATTTTCATTCAGAAGGCAGAGGGAAGCCTTAGCAGCTGAGCATATATCTTTGCTTGTGAGCATTAGAACAGGCCGGCGATTACAGGGTAACATGAAAAATGTCCAGCTTGCATTATGACTAGAACATGACAATATCCTTTTAAGTACTAACCTATGATGTGTTCCTAAGCAGTTGATGTTATATGTTCTACATTTCATTTTCTGCATACTTTACAAGTAGTAGAATTTGCTTTGATATAGGCAACTGGATTTTCACAATGAAAAGGCAAAGGATAACGCCCGAAAAAGACGCCATACATTATGTCAGTGCCATCACTGACAAACCTGGATTGACCATGAAATACGGTATGGAGAGCTGTTGTCATCGTATTAGATAGATAAGAATGATTATATGTATTGTAGAAATGTCTCCTATCATGTTCCCTAATTTTTTATTATGTCCACATCCTGGTCCCCATCTTGGACATCATAACAAACGTGCACTTTTTTGTTTAATTTACACATTGGACCATAGGAAAAATGACACTACAGCTACAGAGGTGACCGTCTGATAGCCCAGCTCGACTATCCATCTCTACTGAAGACCCTTTCAGCTTTTTGAGAGTTGGGTGGAGGACATCATCTCTGAAAATAGGGTCCCACAGCTGCACCCCATCAGTGTGAGCAGGACTCTTAGGACTCTTAGAAGAGTCAATGCTCTGAGACCATGGGGGGCGCTTAGCCCCCTCTCTTCGTCACTGAGGATGATTTCATTTTTCAGGGATTAGAGAGGGTGGTCCTTGTGGTGGACTGCAGGTATGGAGAGCTGTTGTCATCGTATTAAATAGATAAGAATGATTATATGTATTGTAGAAATGTCTCCTATCATGTTCCCTAATTTTTTATTATGTCCACATCCTGGTCCCCATCTTGGACATCATAACAAACGTGCACTTTTTTGTTTAATTTACACATTGGACCATAGGAAAAATGACACTACAGCTACAGAGGTGACCGTCTGATAGCCCAGCTCGACTATCCATCTCTACTGAAGACCCTTTCAGCTATTTGAGAGTTGGGTGGAGAACATCATCTCTGAAAATAGGGTCCCACAGCTGCACCCCATCAGTGTGAGCAGGACTCTTAGGACTCTTAGAAAAGTCAATGCTCTGAGACCATGGGGGGCGCTTAGCCCCCTCTCTTCGTCACTGAGGATGATTTCACTTTTCAGGGAATAGAGAGGGTGGTCCTTGTGGTGGACTGCAGGTATTAGATAGATAAGAATGATTATATGTATTGTAGAAATGTCTCCTATCATGTTCCCTATTTTTTTATTATGTCCACATCCTGGTCCCCATCTTGGACATCATAACAAACGTGCACTTTTTTGTTTAATTTACACATTGGACCATAGGAAAAATGACACTACAGCTACAGAGGTGACCGTCTGATAGCCCAGCTCGACTATCCATCTCTACTGAAGACCCTTTCAGCTTTTTGAGAGTTGGGTGGAGGACATCATCTCTGAAAATAGGGTCCCACAGCTGCACCCCATCAGTGTGAGCAGGAATCTTAGGACTCTTAGAAGAGTCAATGCTCTGAGACCATGGGGGGCGCTTAGCCCCCTCTCTTCGTCACTGAGGATGATTTCATTTTTCAGGGATTAGAGAGAGTGGTCCTTGTGGTGGACTGCAGGTATGGAGAGCTGTTGTGATCGTATTAGATAGATAAGAATGATTATATGTATTGTAGAAATGTCTCCTATCATGTTCCCTAATTTTTTATTATGTCCACATCCTGGTCCCCATCTTGGACATCATAACAAACGTGCACTTTTTTGTTTAATTTACACATTGGACCATAGGAAAAATGACACTACAGCTACAGAGGTGACCGTCTGATAGCCCAGCTCGACTATCCATCTCTACTGAAGACCCTTTCAGCTTTTTGAGAGTTGGGTGGAGGACATCATCTCTGAAAATAGGGTCCCACAGCTGCACCCCATCAGTGTAAGCAGGAATCTTAGGACTCTTAGAAGAGTCAATGCTCTGAGACCATGGGGGGCGCTTAGCCCCCTCTCTTCGTCACTGAGGATGATTTCATTTTTCAGGGATTAGAGAGAGTGGTCCTTGTGGTGGACTGCAGGTATGGAGAGCTGTTGTGATCGTATTAGATAGATAAGAATGATTATATGTATTGTAGAAATGTCTCCTATCATGTTCCCTAATTTTTTATTATGTCCACATCCTGGTCCCCATCTTGGACATCATAACAAACGTGCACTTTTTTGTTTAATTTACACATTGGACCATAGGAAAAATGACACTACAGCTACAGAGGTGACCGTCTGATAGCCCAGCTCGACTATCCATCTCTACTGAAGACCCTTTCAGCTTTTTGAGAGTTGGGTGGAGGACATCATCTCTGAAAATAGGGTCCCACAGCTGCACCCCATCAGTGTAAGCAGGACTCTTAGGACTCTTAGAAGAGTCAATGCTCTAAAACCATGGGGGGCGCTTAGCCCCCTCTCTTCGTCCCTGAGGATGATTTCATTTTTCAGGGATTAGAGGGGGTGGTCCTTGTGGTGGACTGCAGGTATGGAGAGCTGTTGTCATCGTATTAGATAGATAAGAATGATTATATGTATTGTAGAAATGTCTCCTATCATGTTCCCTAATTTCTTATTATGTCCACATCCTGGTCCCCATCTTGGACATCATAACAAACGTGCACTTTTTTGTTTAATTTACACATTGGACCATAGGAAAAATGACACTACAGCTACAGAGGTGACCGTCTGATAGCCCAGCTCGACTATCCATCTCTACTGAAGACCCTTTCAGCTTTTTGAGAGTTGGGTGGAGGACATCATCTCTGAAAATAGGGTCCCACAGCTTCACCCCATCAGTGTGAGCAGGACTCTAAGGACTCTTAGAAGAGTCAATGCTCTGGTACCATGGGGGGCGCTTGGCCCCCTCTCTTCGTCACTGAGGATGATTTCATTTTTCAGGGATTAGAGAGGGTGGTCCTTGTGGTGGACTGCAGGTATGGAGAGCTGTTGTCATCGTATTAGATAGATAAGAATGATTATATGTATTGTAGAAATGTCTCCTATCATGTTCCCTAATTTTTTATCATGTCCACATCCTGGTCCCCATCTTGGACATCATAACAAACGTGCACTTTTTTGTTTAATTTACACATTGGACCATAGGAAAAATGACACTACAGCTACAGAGGTGACCGTCTGATAGCCCAGCTCAACTATCCATCTCTACTGAAGACCCTTTCAGCTTTTTGAGAGTTGGGTGGAGGACATCATCTCTGAAAATAGGGTCCCACAGCTGCACCCCATCAGTGTGAGCAGGACTCTTAGGACTCTTAGAAGAGTTAATGCTCTGAGACCATGGGGGCGCTTAGCCCCCTCTCTTCGTCACTGAGGATGATTTCATTTTTCAGGGATTAGAGAGGGTGGTCCTTGTGGTGGACTGCAGGTATGGAGAGCTGTTGTCATCGTATTAGATAGATAAGAATGATTATATGTATTGTAGAAATGTCTCCTATCATGTTCCCTAATTTTTTATTATGTCCACATCCTGGTCCCCATCTTGGACATCATAACAAACGTGCACTTTTTTGTTTAATTTACACATTGGACCATAGGAAAAATGACACTACAGCTACAGAGGTGACCGTCTGATAGCCCAGCTCGACTATCCATCTCTACTGAAGACCCTTTCAGCTTTTTGAGAGTTGGGTGGAGGACATCATCTCTGAAAATAGGGTCCCACAGCTGCACCCCATCAGTGTGAGCAGGACTCTTAGGACTCTTAGAAGAGTCAATGCTCTGAGACCATTGGGGGCACTTAGCCCCCTCTCTTCATCACTGAGGATGATTTCATTTTTCAGGGATTAGAGAGGGTGGTCCTTGTGGTGGACTGCAGATATGGAGAGCTGTTATCATCGTATTAGATAGATAAGAATGATTATATGTATTGTAGAAATGTCTCCTATCATGTTCCCTAATTTTTTATTATGTCCACATACTGGTCCCCATCTTGGACATCATAACAAACGTGCACTTTTTTGTTTAATTTACACATTGGACCATAGGAAAAATGACACTACAGCTACAGAGGTGACCGTCTGATAGCCCAGCTCGACTATCCATCTCTACTGAAGACCCTTTCAGCTTTTTGAGAGTTGGGTGGAGAACATCATCTCTGAAAATAGGGTCCCACAGCTGCACCCCATCACTGTGAGCAGGACTCTTAGGACTCTTAGAAGAGTCAATGCTCTGAGACCATGGGGGGCGCTTAGCCCCCTCTCTTCGTCACTGAGGATGATTTCACTTTTCAGGGAATAGAGAGGGTGGTCCTTGTGGTGGACTGCAGGTATGGAGAGCTGTTGTCATCGTATTAGATAGATAAGAATGATTATATGTATTGTAGAAATGTCTCCTATCATGTTCCCTATTTTTTTATTATGTCCACATCCTGGTCCCCATCTTGGAAATCATAACAAACGTGCACTTTTTTGTTTAATTTACACATTGGACCATAGGAAAAATGACACTACAGCTACAGAGGTGACCGTCTGATAGCCCAGCTCGACTATCCATCTCTACTGAAGAACCTTTCAGCTTTTTGAGAGTTGGGTGGAGGACATCATCTCTGAAAATAGGGTCCCACAGCTGCACCCCATCAGTGTGAGCAGGAATCTTAGGACTCTTAGAAGAGTCAATGCTCTGAGACCATGGGGGTGCTTAGCCCCCTCTCTTCGTCACTGAGGATGATTTCATTTTTCAGGGATTAGAGAGAGTGGTCCTTGTGGTGGACTGCAGGTATGGAGAGCTGTTGTGATCGTATTAGATAGATAAGAATGATTATATGTATTGTAGAAATGTCTCCTATCATGTTCCCTAATTTTTTATTATGTCCACATCCTGGTCCCCATCTTGAACATCATAACAAACGTGCACTTTTTTGTTTAATTTACACATTGGACCATAGGAAAAATGACACTACAGCTACAGAGGTGACCGTCTGATAGCCCAGCTCGACTATCCATCTCTACTGAAGACCCTTTCAGCTTTTTGAGAGTTGGGTGGAGGACATCATCTCTGAAAATAGGGTCCCACAGCTGCACCCCATCAGTGTAAGCAGGACTCTTAGGACTCTTAGAAGAGTCAATGCTCTAAAACCATGGGGGGCGCTTAGCCCCCTCTCTTCGTCCCTGAGGATGATTTCATTTTTCAGGGATTAGAGAGGGTGGTCCTTGTGGTGGACTGCAGGTATGGAGAGCTGTTGTCATCGTATTAGATAGATAAGAATGATTATATGTATTGTAGAAATGTCTCCTATCATGTTCCCTAATTTCTTATTATGTCCACATCCTGGTCCCCATCTTGGACATCATAACAAACGTGCACTTTTTTGTTTAATTTACACATTGGACCATAGGAAAAATGACACTACAGCTACAGAGGTGACCGTCTGATAGCCCAGCTCGACTATCCATCTCTACTGAAGACCCTTTCAGCTTTTTGAGAGTTGGGTGGAGGACATCATCTCTGAAAATAGGGTCCCACAGCTTCACCCCATCAGTGTGAGCAGGACTCTTAGGACTCTTAGAAGAGTCAATGCTCTGGTACCATGGGGGGCGCTTGGCCCCCTCTCTTCGTCACTGAGGATGATTTCATTTTTCAGGGATTAGAGAGGGTGGTCCTTGTGGTGGACTGCAGGTATGGAGAGCTGTTGTCATCGTATTAGATAGATAAGAATGATTATATGTATTGTAGAAATGTCTCCTATCATGTTCCCTAATTTTTTATTATGTCCACATCCTGGTCCCCATCTTGGACATCATAACAAACGTGCACTTTTTTGTTTAATTTACACATTGGACCATAGGAAAAATGACACTACAGCTACAGAGGTGACCGTCTGATAGCCCAGCTCGACTATCCATCTCTACTGAAGACCCTTTCAGCTTTTTGAGAGTTGGGTGGAGGACATCATCTCTTAAAATAGGGTCCCACAGCTGCACCCCATCAGTGTAAGCAGGACTCTTAGGACTCTTAGAAGAGTCAATGCTCTAAAACCATGGGGGGCGCTTAGCCCCCTCTCTTCGTCACTGAGGATGATTTCATTTTTCAGGGATTAGAGAGGGTGGTCCTTGTGGTGGACTGCAGGTATGGAGAGCTGTTGTCATCGTATTAGATAGATAAGAATGATTATATGTATTGTAGAAATGTCTCCTATCATGTTCCCTAATTTTTTATTATGTCCACATCCTGGTCCCCATCTTGGACATCATAACAAACGTGCACTTTTTTGTTTAATTTACACATTGGACCATAGGAAAAATGACACTACAGCTACAGAGGTGACCGTCTGATAGCCCAGCTCGACTATCCATCTCTACTGAAGACCCTTTCAGCTTTTTGAGAGTTGGGTGGAGGACATCATCTCTGAAAATAGGGTCCCACAGCTGCACCCCATCAGTGTGAGCAGGACTCTTAGTTCTCTTAGAAGAGTCAATGCTCTGAGACCATTGGGGGCACTTATCCCCCTCTCTTCATCACTGAGGATGATTTCATTTTTCAGGGATTAGAGAGGGTGGTCCTTGTGGTGGACTGCAGATATGGAGAGCTGTTATCATCGTATTAGATAGATAAGAATGATTATATGTATTGTAGAAATGTCTCCTATCATGTTCTCTAATTTTTTATTATGTCCACATCCTGGTCCCCATCTTGGACATCATAACAAACGTGCACTTTTTTGTTTAATTTACACATTGGACCATAGGAAAAATGACACTACAGCTACAGAGGTGACCGTCTGATAGCCCAGCTCGACTATCCATCTCTACTGAAGACCCTTTCAGCTTTTTGAGAGTTGGGTGGAGGACATCATCTCTGAAAATAGGGTCCCACAGCTGCACCCCATCAGTGTGAGCAGGACTCTTAGGACTCTTAGAAGAGTCAATGCTCTGAGACCATGGGGGGCGCTTAGCCCCCTCTCCTCGTCACTGAGGATGATTTCACTTTTCAGGGAATAGAGAGGGTGGTCCTTGTGGTGGACTGCAGGTATGGAGAGCTGTTGTCATCGTATTAGATAGATAAGAATGATTATATGTATTGTAGAAATGTCTCCTATCATGTTCCCTATTTTTTTATTATGTCCACATCCTGGTTCCCATCTTGGAAATCATAACAAACGTGCACTTTTTTGTTTAATTTACAAATTGGACAATAGGAAAAATGACACTACAGCTACAGAGGTGACCGTCTGATAGCCCAGCTCGACTATCCATCTCTACTGAAGACCCTTTCAGCTTTTTGAGAGTTGGGTGGAGGACATCATCTCTGAAAATAGGGTCCCACAGCTGCACCCCATCAGTGTGAGCAGGAATCTTAGGACTCTTAGAAGAGTCAATGCTCTGAGACCATGGGGGGCGCTTAGCCCCCTCTCTTCGTCACTGAGGATGATTTCATTTTTCAGGGATTAGAGAGAGTGGTCCTTGTGGTGGACTGCAGGTATGGAGAGCTGTTGTGATCGTATTAGATAGATAAGAATGATTATATGTATTGTAGAAATGTCTCCTATCATGTTCCCTAATTTTTTATTATGTCCACATCCTGGTCCCCATCTTGAACATCATAACAAACGTGCACTTTTTTGTTTAATTTACACATTGGACCATAGGAAAAATGACACTACAGCTACAGAGGTGACCGTCTGATAGCCCAGCTCGACTATCCATCTCTACTGAAGACCCTTTCAGCTTTTTGAGAGTTGGGTGGAGGACATCATCTCTGAAAATAGGGTCCCACAGCTTCACCCCATCAGTGTGAGCAGGACTCTTAGGACTCTTAGAAGAGTCAATGCTCTGGTACCATGGGGGGCGCTTGGCCCCCTCTCTTCGTCACTGAGGATGATTTCATTTTTCAGGGATTAGAGAGGGTGGTCCTTGTGGTGGACTGCAGGTATGGAGAGCTGTTGTCATCGTATTAGATAGATAAGAATGATTATATGTATTGTAGAAATGTCTCCTATCATGTTCCCTAATTTTTTATTATGTCCACATCCTGGTCCCCATCTTGGACATCATAACAAACGTGCACTTTTTTGTTTAATTTACACATTGGACCATAGGAAAAATGACACTACAGCTACAGAGGTGACCGTCTGATAGCCCAGCTCGACTATCCATCTCTACTGAAGACCCTTTCAGCTTTTTGAGAGTTGGGTGGAGGACATCATCTCTGAAAATAGGGTCCCACAGCTGCACCCCATCAGTGTGAGCAGGACTCTTAGGACTCTTAGAAGAGTTAATGCTCTGAGACCATGGGGGCGCTTAGCCCCCTCTCTTCGTCACTGAGGATGATTTCATTTTTCAGGGATTAGAGAGGGTGGTCCTTGTGGTGGACTGCAGGTATGGAGAGCTGTTGTCATCGTATTAGATAGATAAGAATGATTATATGTATTGTAGAAATGTCTCCTATCATGTTCCCTAATTTTTTATTATGTCCACATCCTGGTCCCCATCTTGGACATCATAACAAACGTGCACTTTTTTGTTTAATTTACACATTGGACCATAGGAAAAATGACACTACAGCTACAGAGGTGACCGTCTGATAGCCCAGCTCGACTATCCATCTCTACTGAAGACCCTTTCAGCTTTTTGAGAGTTGGGTGGAGGACATCATCTCTGAAAATAGGGTCCCACAGCTGCACCCCATCAGTGTGAGCAGGACTCTTAGGACTCTTAGAAGAGTCAATGCTCTGAGACCATTGGGGGCACTTAGCCCCCTCTCTTCATCACTGAGGATGATTTCATTTTTCAGGGATTAGAGAGGGTGGTCCTTGTGGTGGACTGCAGATATGGAGAGCTGTTATCATCGTATTAGATAGATAAGAATGATTATATGTATTGTAGAAATGTCTCCTATCATGTTCCCTAATTTTTTATTATGTCCACATCCTGGTCCCCATCTTGGACATCATAACAAACGTGCACTTTTTTGTTTAATTTACACATTGGACCATAGGAAAAATGACACTACAGCTACAGAGGTGACCGTCTGATAGCCCAGCTCGACTATCCATCTCTACTGAAGACCCTTTCAGCTTTTTGAGAGTTGGGTGGAGAACATCATCTCTGAAAATAGGGTCCCACAGCTGCACCCCATCACTGTGAGCAGGACTCTTAGGACTCTTAGAAGAGTCAATGCTCTGAGACCATGGGGGGCGCTTAGCCCCCTCTCTTCGTCACTGAGGATGATTTCACTTTTCAGGGAATAGAGAGGGTGGTCCTTGTGGTGGACTGCAGGTATGGAGAGCTGTTGTCATCGTATTAGATAGATAAGAATGATTATATGTATTGTAGAAATGTCTCCTATCATGTTCCCTATTTTTTTATTATGTCCACATCCTGGTCCCCATCTTGGAAATCATAACAAACGTGCACTTTTTTGTTTAATTTACACATTGGACCATAGGAAAAATGACACTACAGCTACAGAGGTGACCGTCTGATAGCCCAGCTCGACTATCCATCTCTACTGAAGAACCTTTCAGCTTTTTGAGAGTTGGGTGGAGGACATCATCTCTGAAAATAGGGTCCCACAGCTGCACCCCATCAGTGTGAGCAGGAATCTTAGGACTCTTAGAAGAGTCAATGCTCTGAGACCATGGGGGTGCTTAGCCCCCTCTCTTCGTCACTGAGGATGATTTCATTTTTCAGGGATTAGAGAGAGTGGTCCTTGTGGTGGACTGCAGGTATGGAGAGCTGTTGTGATCGTATTAGATAGATAAGAATGATTATATGTATTGTAGAAATGTCTCCTATCATGTTCCCTAATTTTTTATTATGTCCACATCCTGGTCCCCATCTTGAACATCATAACAAACGTGCACTTTTTTGTTTAATTTACACATTGGACCATAGGAAAAATGACACTACAGCTACAGAGGTGACCGTCTGATAGCCCAGCTCGACTATCCATCTCTACTGAAGACCCTTTCAGCTTTTTGAGAGTTGGGTGGAGGACATCATCTCTGAAAATAGGGTCCCACAGCTGCACCCCATCAGTGTAAGCAGGACTCTTAGGACTCTTAGAAGAGTCAATGCTCTAAAACCATGGGGGGCGCTTAGCCCCCTCTCTTCGTCCCTGAGGATGATTTCATTTTTCAGGGATTAGAGAGGGTGGTCCTTGTGGTGGACTGCAGGTATGGAGAGCTGTTGTCATCGTATTAGATAGATAAGAATGATTATATGTATTGTAGAAATGTCTCCTATCATGTTCCCTAATTTCTTATTATGTCCACATCCTGGTCCCCATCTTGGACATCATAACAAACGTGCACTTTTTTGTTTAATTTACACATTGGACCATAGGAAAAATGACACTACAGCTACAGAGGTGACCGTCTGATAGCCCAGCTCGACTATCCATCTCTACTGAAGACCCTTTCAGCTTTTTGAGAGTTGGGTGGAGGACATCATCTCTGAAAATAGGGTCCCACAGCTTCACCCCATCAGTGTGAGCAGGACTCTTAGGACTCTTAGAAGAGTCAATGCTCTGGTACCATGGGGGGCGCTTGGCCCCCTCTCTTCGTCACTGAGGATGATTTCATTTTTCAGGGATTAGAGAGGGTGGTCCTTGTGGTGGACTGCAGGTATGGAGAGCTGTTGTCATCGTATTAGATAGATAAGAATGATTATATGTATTGTAGAAATGTCTCCTATCATGTTCCCTAATTTTTTATTATGTCCACATCCTGGTCCCCATCTTGGACATCATAACAAACGTGCACTTTTTTGTTTAATTTACACATTGGACCATAGGAAAAATGACACTACAGCTACAGAGGTGACCGTCTGATAGCCCAGCTCGACTATCCATCTCTACTGAAGACCCTTTCAGCTTTTTGAGAGTTGGGTGGAGGACATCATCTCTTAAAATAGGGTCCCACAGCTGCACCCCATCAGTGTAAGCAGGACTCTTAGGACTCTTAGAAGAGTCAATGCTCTAAAACCATGGGGGGCGCTTAGCCCCCTCTCTTCGTCACTGAGGATGATTTCATTTTTCAGGGATTAGAGAGGGTGGTCCTTGTGGTGGACTGCAGGTATGGAGAGCTGTTGTCATCGTATTAGATAGATAAGAATGATTATATGTATTGTAGAAATGTCTCCTATCATGTTCCCTAATTTTTTATTATGTCCACATCCTGGTCCCCATCTTGGACATCAAAACAAACGTGCACTTTTTTGTTTAATTTACACATTGGACCATAGGAAAAATGACACTACAGCTACAGAGGTGACCGTCTGATAGCCCAGCTCGACTATCCATCTCTACTGAAGACCCTTTCAGCTTTTTGAGAGTTGGGTGGAGGACATCATCTCTGAAAATAGGGTCCCACAGCTGCACCCCATCAGTGTGAGCAGGACTCTTAGTTCTCTTAGAAGAGTCAATGCTCTGAGACCATTGGGGGCACTTAGCCCCCTCTCTTCATCACTGAGGATGATTTCATTTTTCAGGGATTAGAGAGGGTGGTCCTTGTGGTGGACTGCAGATATGGAGAGCTGTTATCATCGTATTAGATAGATAAGAATGATTATATGTATTGTAGAAATGTCTCCTATCATGTTCTCTAATTTTTTATTATGTCCACATCCTGGTCCCCATCTTGGACATCATAACAAACGTGCACTTTTTTGTTTAATTTACACATTGGACCATAGGAAAAATGACACTACAGCTACAGAGGTGACCGTCTGATAGCCCAGCTCGACTATCCATCTCTACTGAAGACCCTTTCAGCTTTTTGAGAGTTGGGTGGAGGACATCATCTCTGAAAATAGGGTCCCACAGCTGCACCCCATCAGTGTGAGCAGGACTCTTAGGACTCTTAGAAGAGTCAATGCTCTGAGACCATGGGGGGCGCTTAGCCCCCTCTCCTCGTCACTGAGGATGATTTCACTTTTCAGGGAATAGAGAGGGTGGTCCTTGTGGTGGACTGCAGGTATGGAGAGCTGTTGTCATCGTATTAGATAGATAAGAATGATTATATGTATTGTAGAAATGTCTCCTATCATGTTCCCTATTTTTTTATTATGTCCACATCCTGGTTCCCATCTTGGAAATCATAACAAACGTGCACTTTTTTGTTTAATTTACAAATTGGACAATAGGAAAAATGACACTACAGCTACAGAGGTGACCGTCTGATAGCCCAGCTCGACTATCCATCTCTACTGAAGACCCTTTCAGCTTTTTGAGAGTTGGGTGGAGGACATCATCTCTGAAAATAGGGTCCCACAGCTGCACCCCATCAGTGTGAGCAGGAATCTTAGGACTCTTAGAAGAGTCAATGCTCTGAGACCATGGGCGGCGCTTAGCCCCCTCTCTTCGTCACTGAGGATGATTTCATTTTTCAGGGATTAGAGAGAGTGGTCCTTGTGGTGGACTGCAGGTATGGAGAGCTGTTGTGATCGTATTAGATAGATAAGAATGATTATATGTATTGTAGAAATGTCTCCTATCATGTTCCCTAATTTTTTATTATGTCCACATCCTGGTCCCCATCTTGAACATCATAACAAACGTGCACTTTTTTGTTTAATTTACACATTGGACCATAGGAAAAATGACACTACAGCTACAGAGGTGACCGTCTGATAGCCCAGCTCGACTATCCATCTCTACTGAAGACCCTTTCAGCTTTTTGAGAGTTGGGTGGAGGACATCATCTCTGAAAATAGGGTCCCACAGCTTCACCCCATCAGTGTGAGCAGGACTCTTAGGACTCTTAGAAGAGTCAATGCTCTGGTACCATGGGGGGCGCTTGGCCCCCTCTCTTCGTCACTGAGGATGATTTCATTTTTCAGGGATTAGAGAGGGTGGTCCTTGTGGTGGACTGCAGGTATGGAGAGCTGTTGTCATCGTATTAGATAGATAAGAATGATTATATGTATTGTAGAAATGTCTCCTATCATGTTCCCTAATTTTTTATTATGTCCACATCCTGGTCCCCATCTTGGACATCATAACAAACGTGCACTTTTTTGTTTAATTTACACATTGGACCATAGGAAAAATGACACTACAGCTACAGAGGTGACCGTCTGATAGCGCAGCTCGACTATCCATATCTACTGAAGACCCTTTCAGCATTTTGAGAGTTGGGTGGAGGACATCATCTCTGAAAATAGGGTCCCACAGCTGCACCCCATCAGTGTGAGCAGGACTCTTAGGACTCTTAGAAGAGTCAATGTTTTGAGACCATGGGGGGCGCTTAGCCCCCTCTCTTCGTCACTGAGGATGATTTCACTTTTCAGGGAATAGAGAGGGTGGTCCTTGTGGTGGACTGCAGGTATGGAGAGCTGTTGTCATCGTATTAGATAGATAAGAATGATTATATGTATTGTAGAAATGTCTCCTATCATGTTCCCTATTTTTTTATTATGTCCACATCCTGGTCCCCATCTTGGAAATCATAACAAACGTGCACTTTTTTGTTTAATTTACACATTGGACCATAGGAAAAATGACACTACAGCTACAGAGGTGACCGTCTGGTAGCCCAGCTCGACTATCCATCTCTACTGAAGACCCTTTCAGCTTTTTGAGAGTTGGGTGGAGGACATCATCTCTGAAAATAGGGTCCCACAGCTGCACCCCATCAGTGTGAGCAGGACTCTTAGGACTCTTAGAAGAGTCAATGCTCTGAGACCATTGGGGGCACTTAGCCCCCTCTCTTCGTCACTGAGGATGATTTCATTTTTCAGGGATTAGGGAGGGTGGTCCTTGTGGTGGACTGCAGGTATGGAGAGCTGTTATCATCGTATTAGATAGATAAGAATGATTATATGTATTGTAGAAATGTCTCCTATCATGTTCCCTAATTTTTTATTATGTCCACATCCTGGTCCCCATCTTGGACATCATAACAAACGTGCACTTTTTTGTTTAATTTACACATTGGACCATAGGAAAAATGACACTACAGCTACAGAGGTGACCGTCTGATAGCCCAGCTCGACAATCCATCTCTACTGAAGACCCTTTCAGCTTTTTGAGAGTTGGGTGGAGGACATCATCTCTGAAAATAGGGTCCCACAGCTGCACCCCATCAGTGTGAGCAGGACTCTTAGGACTCTTAGAAGAGTCAATGCTCTGAGACCATGGGGGGCGCTTAGCCCCCTCTCTTCGTCACTGAGGATGATTTCATTTTTCAGGGATTAGAGAGGGTGGTCCTTGTGGTGGACTGCAGGTATGGAGAGCTGTTGTCATCGTATTAAATAGATAAGAATGATTATATGTATTGTAGAAATGTCTCCTATCATGTTCCCTAATTTTTTATTATGTCCACATCCTGGTCCCCATCTTGGACATCATAACAAACGTGCACTTTTTTGTTTAATTTACACATTGGACCATAGGAAAAATGACACTACAGCTACAGAGGTGACCGTCTGATAGCCCAGCTCGACTATCCATCTCTACTGAAGACCCTTTCAGCTTTTTGAGAGTTGGGTGGAGAACATCATCTCTGAAAATAGGGTCCCACAGCTGCACCCCATCAGTGTGAGCAGGACTCTTAGGACTCTTAGAAGAGTCAATGTTTTGAGACCATGGGGGGCGCTTAGCCCCCTCTCTTCGTCACTGAGGATGATTTCACTTTTCAGGGAATAGAGAGGGTGGTCCTTGTGGTGGACTGCAGGTATGGAGAGCTGTTGTGATCGTATTAGATAGATAAGAATGATTATATGTATTGTAGAAATGTCTCCTATCATGTTCCCTAATTTTTTATTATGTCCACATCCTGGTCCCCATCTTGGACATCATAACAAACGTGCACTTTTTTGTTTAATTTACACATTGGACCATAGGAAAAATGACACTACAGCTACAGAGGTGACCGTCTGATAGCCCAGCTCGACTATCCATCTCTACTGAAGACCCTTTCAGCTTTTTGAGAGTTGGGTGGAGGACATCATCTCTGAAAATAGGGTCCCACAGCTGCACCCCATCAGTGTGAGCAGGACTCTTAGGATTCTTAGAAGAGTTAATGCTCTGAGACCATGGGGGCGCTTAGCCCCCTCTCTTCGTCACTGAGGATGATTTCATTTTTCAGGGATTAGAGAGGGTGGTCCTTGTGGTGGACTGCAGGTATGGAGAGCTGTTGTCATCGTATTAGATAGATAAGAATGATTATATGTATTGTAGAAATGTCTCCTATCATGTTCCCTAATTTTTTATTATGTCCACATCCTGGTCCCCATCTTGGACATCATAACAAACGTGCACTTTTTTGTTTAATTTACACATTGGACCATAGGAAAAATGACACTACAGCTACAGAGGTGACCGTCTGATAGCCCAGCTCGACTATCCATCTCTACTGAAGACCCTTTCAGCTTTTTGAGAGTTGGGTGGAGGACATCATCTCTTAAAATAGGGTCCCACAGCTGCACCCCATCAGTGTAAGCAGGACTCTTAGGACTCTTAGAAGAGTCAATGCTCTAAAACCATGGGGGGCGCTTAGCCCCCTCTCTTCGTCCCTGAGGATGATTTCATTTTTCAGGGATTAGAGAGGGTGGTCCTTGTGGTGGACTGCAGGTATGGAGAGCTGTTGTCATCGTATTAGATAGATAAGAATGATTATATGTATTGTAGAAATGTCTCCTATCATGTTCCCTAATTTTTTATTATGTCCACATCCTGGTCCCCATCTTGGACATCATAACAAACGTGCACTTTTTTGTTTAATTTACACATTGGACCATAGGAAAAATGACACTACAGCTACAGAGGTGACCGTCTGATAGCCCAGCTCGACTATCCATCTCTACTGAAGACCCTTTCAGCTTTTTGAGAGTTGGGTGGAGGACATCATCTCTGAAAATAGGGTCCCACAGCTGCACCCCATCAGTGTGAGCAGGACTCTTAGGACTCTTAGAAGAGTCAATGCTCTGAGACCATTGGGGGCACTTAGCCCCCTCTCTTCGTCACTGAGGATGATTTCATTTTTCAGGGATTAGAGAGGGTGGTCCTTGTGGTGGACTGCAGGTATGGAGAGCTGTTATCATCGTATTAGATAGATAAGAATGATTATATGTATTGTAGAAATGTCTCCTATCATGTTCCCTAATTTTTTATTATGTCCACATCCTGGTCCCCATCTTGGACATCATAACAAACGTGCACTTTTTTGTTTAATTTACACATTGGACCATAGGAAAAATGACACTACAGCTACAGAGGTGACCGTCTGATAGCCCAGCTCGACAATCCATCTCTACTGAAGACCCTTTCAGCTTTTTGAGAGTTGGGTGGAGGACATCATCTCTGAAAATAGGGTCCCACAGCTGCACCCCATCAGTGTGAGCAGGACTCTTAGGACTCTTAGAAGAGTCAATGCTCTCAGACCATGGGGGGCGCTTAGCCCCCTCTCTTCGTCACTGAGGATGATTTCATTTTTCAGGGATTAGAGAGGGTGGTCCTTGTGGTGGACTGCAGGTATGGAGAGCTGTTGTCATCGTATTAAATAGATAAGAATGATTATATGTATTGTAGAAATGTCTCCTATCATGTTCCCTAATTTTTTATTATGTCCACATCCTGGTCCCCATCTTGGACATCATAACAAACGTGCACTTTTTTGTTTAATTTACACATTGGACCATAGGAAAAATGACACTACAGCTACAGAGGTGACCGTCTGATAGCCCAGCTCGACTATCCATCTCTACTGAAGACCCTTTCAGCTTTTTGAGAGTTGGGTGGAGGACATCATCTCTGAAAATAGGGTCCCACAGCTGCACCCCATCAGTGTGAGCAGGACTCTTAGGACTCTTAGAAGAGTCAATGCTCTGAGACCATTGGGGGCACTTAGCCCCCTCTCTTCGTCACTGAGGATGATTTCATTTTTCAGGGATTAGAGAGGGTGGTCCTTGTGGTGGACTGCAGGTATGGAGAGCTGTTATCATCGTATTAGATAGATAAGAATGATTATATGTATTGTAGAAATGTCTCCTATCATGTTCCCTAATTTTTTATTATGTCCACATCCTGGTCCCCATCTTGGACATCATAACAAACGTGCACTTTTTTGTTTAATTTACACATTGGACCATAGGAAAAATGACACTACAGCTACAGAGGTGACCGTCTGATAGCCCAGCTCGACAATCCATCTCTACTGAAGACCCTTTCAGCTTTTTGAGAGTTGGGTGGAGGACATCATCTCTGAAAATAGGGTCCCACAGCTGCACCCCATCAGTGTGAGCAGGACTCTTAGGACTCTTAGAAGAGTCAATGCTCTCAGACCATGGGGGGCGCTTAGCCCCCTCTCTTCGTCACTGAGGATGATTTCATTTTTCAGGGATTAGAGAGGGTGGTCCTTGTGGTGGACTGCAGGTATGGAGAGCTGTTGTCATCGTATTAAATAGATAAGAATGATTATATGTATTGTAGAAATGTCTCCTATCATGTTCCCTAATTTTTTATTATGTCCACATCCTGGTCCCCATCTTGGACATCATAACAAACGTGCACTTTTTTGTTTAATTTACACATTGGACCATAGGAAAAATGACACTACAGCTACAGAGGTGACCGTCTGATAGCCCAGCTCGACTATCCATCTCTACTGAAGACCCTTTCAGCTTTTTGAGAGTTGGGTGGAGAACATCATCTCTGAAAATAGGGTCCCACAGCTGCACCCCATCAGTGTGAGCAGGACTCTTAGGACTCTTAGAAGAGTCAATGTTTTGAGACCATGGGGGGCGCTTAGCCCCCTCTCTTCGTCACTGAGGATGATTTCACTTTTCAGGGAATAGAGAGGGTGGTCCTTGTGGTGGACTGCAGGTATGGAGAGCTGTTGTCATCGTATTAGATAGATAAGAATGATTATATGTATTGTAGAAATGTCTCCTATCATGTTCCCTATTTTTTTATTATGTCCACATCCTGGTCCCCATCTTGGAAATCATAACAAACGTGCACTTTTTTGTTTAATTTACACATTGGACCATAGGAAAAATGACACTACAGCTACAGAGGTGACCGTCTGGTAGCCCAGCTCGACTATCCATCTCTACTGAAGACCCTTTCAGCTTTTTGAGAGTTGGGTGGAGGACATCATCTCTGAAAATAGGGTCCCACAGCTGCACCCCATCAGTGTGAGCAGGACTCTTAGGACTCTTAGAAGAGTCAATGTTTTGAGACCATGGGGGGCGCTTAGCCCCCTCTCTTCGTCACTGAGGATGATTTCATTTTTCAGGGATTAGAGAGATTGGTCCTTGTGGTGGACTGCAGGTATGGAGAGCTGTTGTGATCGTATTAGATAGATAAGAATGATTATATGTATTGTAGAAATGTCTCCTATCATGTTCCCTAATTTTTTATTATGTCCACATCCTGGTCCCCATCTTGGACATCATAACAAACGTGCACTTTTTTGTTTAATTTACACATTGGACCATAGGAAAAATGACACTACAGCTACAGAGGTGACCGTCTGATAGCCCAGCTCGACTATCCATCTCTACTGAAGACCCTTTCAGCTTTTTGAGAGTTGGGTGGAGGACATCATCTCTTAAAATAGGGTCCCACAGCTGCACCCCATCAGTGTAAGCAGGACTCTTAGGACTCTTAGAAGAGTCAATGCTCTAAAACCATGGGGGGCGCTTAGCCCCCTCTCTTCGTCCCTGAGGATGATTTCATTTTTCAGGGATTAGAGAGGGTGGTCCTTGTGGTGGACTGCAGGTATGGAGAGCTGTTGTCATCGTATTAGATAGATAAGAATGATTATATGTATTGTAGAAATGTCTCCTATCATGTTCCCTAATTTTTTATTATGTCCACATCCTGGTCCCCATCTTGGACATCATAACAAACGTGCACTTTTTTGTTTAATTTACACATTGGACCATAGGAAAAATGACACTACAGCTACAGAGGTGACCGTCTGATAGCCCAGCTCGACTATCCATCTCTACTGAAGACCCTTTCAGCTTTTTGAGAGTTGGGTGGAGGACATCATCTCTGAAAATAGGGTCCCACAGCTGCACCCCATCAGTGTGAGCAGGACTCTTAGGACTCTTAGAAGAGTTAATGCTCTGAGACCATGGGGGCGCTTAGCCCCCTCTCTTCGTCACTGAGGATGATTTCATTTTTCAGGGATTAGAGAGGGTGGTCCTTGTGGTGGACTGCAGGTATGGAGAGCTGTTGTCATCGTATTAGATAGATAAGAATGATTATATGTATTGTAGAAATGTCTCCTATCATGTTCCCTAATTTTTTATTATGTCCACATCCTGGTCCCCATCTTGGACATCATAACAAACGTGCACTTTTTTGTTTAATTTACACATTGGACCATAGGAAAAATGACACTACAGCTACAGAGGTGACCGTCTGATAGCCCAGCTCGACTATCCATCTCTACTGAAGACCCTTTCAGCTTTTTGAGAGTTGGGTGGAGGACATCATCTCTTAAAATAGGGTCCCACAGCTGCACCCCATCAGTGTAAGCAGGACTCTTAGGACTCTTAGAAGAGTCAATGCTCTAAAACCATGGGGGGCGCTTAGCCCCCTCTCTTCGTCCCTGAGGATGATTTCATTTTTCAGGGATTAGAGAGGGTGGTCCTTGTGGTGGACTGCAGGTATGGAGAGCTGTTGTCATCGTATTAGATAGATAAGAATGATTATATGTATTGTAGAAATGTCTCCTATCATGTTCCCTAATTTTTTATTATGTCCACATCCTGGTCCCCATCTTGGACATCATAACAAACGTGCACTTTTTTGTTTAATTTACACATTGGACCATAGGAAAAATGACACTACAGCTACAGAGGTGACCGTCTGATAGCCCAGCTCGACTATCCATCTCTACTGAAGACCCTTTCAGCTTTTTGAGAGTTGGGTGGAGGACATCATCTCTGAAAATAGGGTCCCACAGCTGCACCCCATCAGTGTGAGCAGGACTCTTAGGACTCTTAGAAGAGTCAATGTTTTGAGACCATGGGGGGCGCTTAGCCCCCTCTCTTCGTCACTGAGGATGATTTCACTTTTCAGGGAATAGAGAGGGTGGTCCTTGTGGTGGACTGCAGGTATGGAGAGCTGTTGTCATCGTATTAGATAGATAAGAATGATTATATGTATTGTAGAAATGTCTCCTATCATGTTCCCTATTTTTTTATTATGTCCACATCCTGGTCCCCATCTTGGAAATCATAACAAACGTGCACTTTTTTGTTTAATTTACACATTGGACCATAGGAAAAATGACACTACAGCTACAGAGGTGACCGTCTGGTAGCCCAGCTCGACTATCCATCTCTACTGAAGACCCTTTCAGCTTTTTGAGAGTTGGGTGGAGGACATCATCTCTGAAAATAGGGTCCCACAGCTGCACCCCATCAGTGTGAGCAGGACTCTTAGGACTCTTAGAAGAGTCAATGTTTTGAGACCATGGGGGGCGCTTAGCCCCCTCTCTTCGTCACTGAGGATGATTTCACTTTTCAGGGAATAGAGAGGGTGGTCCTTGTGGTGGACTGCAGGTATGGAGAGCTGTTATCATCGTATTAGATAGATAAGAATGATTATATGTATTGTAGAAATGTCTCCTATCATGTTCCCTAATTTTTTATTATGTCCACATCCTGGTCCCCATCTTGGACATCATAACAAACGTGCACTTTTTTGTTTAATTTACACATTGGACCATAGGAAAAATGACACTACAGCTACAGAGGTGACCGTCTGATAGCCCAGCTCGACAATCCATCTCTACTGAAGACCCTTTCAGCTTTTTGAGAGTTGGGTGGAGGACATCATCTCTGAAAATAGGGTCCCACAGCTGCACCCCATCAGTGTGAGCAGGACTCTTAGGACTCTTAGAAGAGTCAATGCTCTCAGACCATGGGGGGCGCTTAGCCCCCTCTCTTCGTCACTGAGGATGATTTCATTTTTCAGGGATTAGAGAGGGTGGTCCTTGTGGTGGACTGCAGGTATGGAGAGCTGTTGTCATCGTATTAAATAGATAAGAATGATTATATGTATTGTAGAAATGTCTCCTATCATGTTCCCTAATTTTTTATTATGTCCACATCCTGGTCCCCATCTTGGACATCATAACAAACGTGCACTTTTTTGTTTAATTTACACATTGGACCATAGGAAAAATGACACTACAGCTACAGAGGTGACCGTCTGATAGCCCAGCTCGACTATCCATCTCTACTGAAGACCCTTTCAGCTTTTTGAGAGTTGGGTGGAGGACATCATCTCTTAAAATAGGGTCCCACAGCTGCACCCCATCAGTGTAAGCAGGACTCTTAGGACTCTTAGAAGAGTCAATGCTCTAAAACCATGGGGGGCGCTTAGCCCCCTCTCTTCGTCCCTGAGGATGATTTCATTTTTCAGGGATTAGAGAGGGTGGTCCTTGTGGTGGACTGCAGGTATGGAGAGCTGTTGTCATCGTATTAGATAGATAAGAATGATTATATGTATTGTAGAAATGTCTCCTATCATGTTCCCTAATTTTTTATTATGTCCACATCCTGGTCCCCATCTTGGACATCATAACAAACGTGCACTTTTTTGTTTAATTTACACATTGGACCATAGGAGAAATGACACTACAGCTACAGAGGTGACCGTCTGATAGCCCAGCTCGACTATCCATCTCTACTGAAGACCCTTTCAGCTTTTTGAGAGTTGGGTGGAGGACATCATCTCTGAAAATAGGGTCCCACAGCTGCACCCCATCAGTGTGAGCAGGACTCTTAGGACTCTTAGAAGAGTTAATGCTCTGAGACCATGGGGGCGCTTAGCCCCCTCTCTTCGTCACTGAGGATGATTTCATTTTTCAGGGATTAGAGAGGGTGGTCCTTGTGGTGGACTGCAGGTATGGAGAGCTGTTGTCATCGTATTAGATAGATAAGAATGATTATATGTATTGTAGAAATGTCTCCTATCATGTTCCCTATTTTTTTATTATGTCCACATCCTGGTCCCCATCTTGGAAATCATAACAAACGTGCACTTTTTTGTTTAATTTACACATTGGACCATAGGAAAAATGACACTACAGCTACAGAGGTGACCGTCTGGTAGCCCAGCTCGACTATCCATCTCTACTGAAGACCCTTTCAGCTTTTTGAGAGTTGGGTGGAGGACATCATCTCTGAAAATAGGGTCCCACAGCTGCACCCCATCAGTGTGAGCAGGACTCTTAGGACTCTTAGAAGAGTCAATGTTTTGAGACCATGGGGGGCGCTTAGCCCCCTCTCTTCGTCACTGAGGATGATTTCACTTTTCAGGGAATAGAGAGGGTGGTCCTTGTGGTGGACTGCAGGTATGGAGAGCTGTTATCATCGTATTAGATAGATAAGAATGATTATATGTATTGTAGAAATGTCTCCTATCATGTTCCCTAATTTTTTATTATGTCCACATCCTGGTCCCCATCTTGGACATCATAACAAACGTGCACTTTTTTGTTTAATTTACACATTGGACCATAGGAAAAATGACACTACAGCTACAGAGGTGACCGTCTGATAGCCCAGCTCGACAATCCATCTCTACTGAAGACCCTTTCAGCTTTTTGAGAGTTGGGTGGAGGACATCATCTCTGAAAATAGGGTCCCACAGCTGCACCCCATCAGTGTGAGCAGGACTCTTAGGACTCTTAGAAGAGTCAATGCTCTCAGACCATGGGGGGCGCTTAGCCCCCTCTCTTCGTCACTGAGGATGATTTCATTTTTCAGGGATTAGAGAGGGTGGTCCTTGTGGTGGACTGCAGGTATGGAGAGCTGTTGTCATCGTATTAAATAGATAAGAATGATTATATGTATTGTAGAAATGTCTCCTATCATGTTCCCTAATTTTTTATTATGTCCACATCCTGGTCCCCATCTTGGACATCATAACAAACGTGCACTTTTTTGTTTAATTTACACATTGGACCATAGGAAAAATGACACTACAGCTACAGAGGTGACCGTCTGATAGCCCAGCTCGACTATCCATCTCTACTGAAGACCCTTTCAGCTTTTTGAGAGTTGGGTGGAGGACATCATCTCTTAAAATAGGGTCCCACAGCTGCACCCCATCAGTGTAAGCAGGACTCTTAGGACTCTTAGAAGAGTCAATGCTCTAAAACCATGGGGGGCGCTTAGCCCCCTCTCTTCGTCCCTGAGGATGATTTCATTTTTCAGGGATTAGAGAGGGTGGTCCTTGTGGTGGACTGCAGGTATGGAGAGCTGTTGTCATCGTATTAGATAGATAAGAATGATTATATGTATTGTAGAAATGTCTCCTATCATGTTCCCTAATTTTTTATTATGTCCACATCCTGGTCCCCATCTTGGACATCATAACAAACGTGCACTTTTTTGTTTAATTTACACATTGGACCATAGGAAAAATGACACTACAGCTACAGAGGTGACCGTCTGATAGCCCAGCTCGACTATCCATCTCTACTGAAGACCCTTTCAGCTTTTTGAGAGTTGGGTGGAGGACATCATCTCTGAAAATAGGGTCCCACAGCTGCACCCCATCAGTGTGAGCAGGACTCTTAGGACTCTTAGAAGAGTTAATGCTCTGAGACCATGGGGGCGCTTAGCCCCCTCTCTTCGTCACTGAGGATGATTTCATTTTTCAGGGATTAGAGAGGGTGGTCCTTGTGGTGGACTGCAGGTATGGAGAGCTGTTGTCATCGTATTAGATAGATAAGAATGATTATATGTATTGTAGAAATGTCTCCTATCATGTTCCCTAATTTTTTATTATGTCCACATCCTGGTCCCCATCTTGGACATCATAACAAACGTGCACTTTTTTGTTTAATTTACACATTGGACCATAGGAAAAATGACACTACAGCTACAGAGGTGACCGTCTGATAGCCCAGCTCGACTATCCATCTCTACTGAAGACCCTTTCAGCTTTTTGAGAGTTGGGTGGAGGACATCATCTCTTAAAAAAGGGTCCCACAGCTGCACCCCATCAGTGTAAGCAGGACTCTTAGGACTCTTAGAAGAGTCAATGCTCTAAAACCATGGGGGGCGCTTAGCCCCCTCTCTTCGTCCCTGAGGATGATTTCATTTTTCAGGGATTAGAGAGGGTGGTCCTTGTGGTGGACTGCAGGTATGGAGAGCTGTTGTCATCGTATTAGATAGATAAGAATGATTATATGTATTGTAGAAATGTCTCCTATCATGTTCCCTAATTTTTTATTATGTCCACATCCTGGTCCCCATCTTGGACATCATAACAAACGTGCACTTTTTTGTTTAATTTACACATTGGACCATAGGAAAAATGACACTACAGCTACAGAGGTGACCGTCTGATAGCCCAGCTCGACTATCCATCTCTACTGAAGACCCTTTCAGCTTTTTGAGAGTTGGGTGGAGGACATCATCTCTGAAAATAGGGTCCCACAGCTGCACCCCATCAGTGTGAGCAGGACTCTTAGGACTCTTAGAAGAGTCAATGTTTTGAGACCATGGGGGGCGCTTAGCCCCCTCTCTTCGTCACTGAGGATGATTTCACTTTTCAGGGAATAGAGAGGGTGGTCCTTGTGGTGGACTGCAGGTATGGAGAGCTGTTGTCATCGTATTAGATAGATAAGAATGATTATATGTATTGTAGAAATGTCTCCTATCATGTTCCCTATTTTTTTATTATGTCCACATCCTGGTCCCCATCTTGGAAATCATAACAAACGTGCACTTTTTTGTTTAATTTACACATTGGACCATAGGAAAAATGACACTACAGCTACAGAGGTGACCGTCTGGTAGCCCAGCTCGACTATCCATCTCTACTGAAGACCCTTTCAGCTTTTTGAGAGTTGGGTGGAGGACATCATCTCTGAAAATAGGGTCCCACAGCTGCACCCCATCAGTGTGAGCAGGACTCTTAGGACTCTTAGAAGAGTCAATGTTTTGAGACCATGGGGGGCGCTTAGCCCCCTCTCTTCGTCACTGAGGATGATTTCATTTTTCAGGGATTAGAGAGAGTGGTCCTTGTGGTGGACTGCAGGTATGGAGAGCTGTTGTGATCGTATTAGATAGATAAGAATGATTATATGTATTGTAGAAATGTCTCCTATCATGTTCCCTAATTTTTTATTATGTCCACATCCTGGTCCCCATCTTGGACATCATAACAAACGTGCACTTTTTTGTTTAATTTACACATTGGACCATAGGAAAAATGACACTACAGCTACAGAGGTGACCGTCTGATAGCCCAGCTCGACTATCCATCTCTACTGAAGACCCTTTCAGCTTTTTGAGAGTTGGGTGGAGGACATCATCTCTTAAAATAGGGTCCCACAGCTGCACCCCATCAGTGTAAGCAGGACTCTTAGGACTCTTAGAAGAGTCAATGCTCTAAAACCATGGGGGGCGCTTAGCCCCCTCTCTTCGTCCCTGAGGATGATTTCATTTTTCAGGGATTAGAGAGGGTGGTCCTTGTGGTGGACTGCAGGTATGGAGAGCTGTTGTCATCGTATTAGATAGATAAGAATGATTATATGTATTGTAGAAATGTCTCCTATCATGTTCCCTAATTTTTTATTATGTCCACATCCTGGTCCCCATCTTGGACATCATAACAAACGTGCACTTTTTTGTTTAATTTACACATTGGACCATAGGAAAAATGACACTACAGCTACAGAGGTGACCGTCTGATAGCCCAGCTCGACTATCCATCTCTACTGAAGACCCTTTCAGCTTTTTGAGAGTTGGGTGGAGGACATCATCTCTGAAAATAGGGTCCCACAGCTGCACCCCATCAGTGTGAGCAGGACTCTTAGGACTCTTAGAAGAGTTAATGCTCTGAGACCATGGGGGCGCTTAGCCCCCTCTCTTCGTCACTGAGGATGATTTCATTTTTCAGGGATTAGAGAGGGTGGTCCTTGTGGTGGACTGCAGGTATGGAGAGCTGTTGTCATCGTATTAGATAGATAAGAATGATTATATGTATTGTAGAAATGTCTCCTATCATGTTCCCTAATTTTTTATTATGTCCACATCCTGGTCCCCATCTTGGACATCATAACAAACGTGCACTTTTTTGTTTAATTTACACATTGGACCATAGGAAAAATGACACTACAGCTACAGAGGTGACCGTCTGATAGCCCAGCTCGACTATCCATCTCTACTGAAGACCCTTTCAGCTTTTTGAGAGTTGGGTGGAGGACATCATCTCTTAAAATAGGGTCCCACAGCTGCACCCCATCAGTGTAAGCAGGACTCTTAGGACTCTTAGAAGAGTCAATGCTCTAAAACCATGGGGGGCGCTTAGCCCCCTCTCTTCGTCCCTGAGGATGATTTCATTTTTCAGGGATTAGAGAGGGTGGTCCTTGTGGTGGACTGCAGGTATGGAGAGCTGTTGTCATCGTATTAGATAGATAAGAATGATTATATGTATTGTAGAAATGTCTCCTATCATGTTCCCTTATTTTTTATTATGTCCACATCCTGGTCCCCATCTTGGACATCATAACAAACGTGCACTTTTTTGTTTAATTTACACATTGGACCATAGGAAAAATGACACTACAGCTACAGAGGTGACCGTCTGATAGCCCAGCTCGACTATCCATCTCTACTGAAGACCCTTTCAGCTTTTTGAGAGTTGGGTGGAGGACATCATCTCTGAAAATAGGGTCCCACAGCTGCACCCCATCAGTGTGAGCAGGACTCTTAGGACTCTTAGAAGAGTCAATGCTCTGAGACCATGGGGGCGCTTAGCCCCCTCTCTTCGTCACTGAGGATGATTTCATTTTTCAGGGATTAGAGAGGGTGGTCCTTGTGGTGGACTGCAGGTATGGAGAGCTGTTGTCATCGTATTAGATAGATAAGAATGATTATATGTATTGTAGAAATGTCTCCTATCATGTTCCCTAATTTTTTATTATGTCCACATCCTGGTCCCCATCTTGGACATCATAACAAACGTGCACTTTTTTGTTTAATTTACACATTGGACCATAGGAAAAATGACACTACAGCTACAGAGGTGACCGTCTGATAGCCCAGCTCGACTATCCATCTCTACTGAAGACCCTTTCAGCTTTTTGAGAGTTGGGTGGAGGACATCATCTCTGAAAATAGGGTCCCACAGCTGCACCCCATCAGTGTGAGCAGGACTCTTAGGACTCTTAGAAGAGACAATGCTCTGAGACCATTGGGGGCACTTAGCCCCCTCTCTTCATCACTGAGGATGATTTCATTTTTCAGGGATTAGAGAGGGTGGTCCTTGTGGTGGACTGCAGATATGGAGAGCTGTTATCATCGTATTAGATAGATAAGAATGATTATATGTATTGTAGAAATGTCTCCTATCATGTTCCCTAATTTTTTATTATGTCCACATCCTGGTCCCCATCTTGGACATCATAACAAACGTGCACTTTTTTGTTTAATTTAAACATTGGACCATAGGAAAAATGACACTACAGCTACAGAGGTGACCGTCTGATAGCCCAGCTCGACTATCCATCTCTACTGAAGACCCTTTCAGCTTTTTGAGAGTTGGGTGGAGGACATCATCTCTTAAAATAGGGTCCCACAGCTGCACCCCATCAGTGTAAGCAGGATTCTTAGGACTCTTAGAAGAGTCAATGCTCTAAAACTATGGGGGGCGCTTAGCCCCCTCTCTTCGTCCCTGAGGATGATTTCATTTTTCAGGGATTAGAGAGGGTGGTCCTTGTGGTGGACTGCAGGTATGGAGAGCTGTTGTCATCGTATTAGATAGATAAGAATGATTATATGTATTGTAGAAATGTCTCCTATCATGTTCCCTAATTTTTTATTATGTCCACATCCTGGTCCCCATCTTGGACATCATAACAAACGTGCACTTTTTTGTTTAATTTACACATTGGACCATAGGAAAAATGACACTACAGCTACAGAGGTGACCGTCTGATAGCCCAGCTCGACTATCCATCTCTACTGAAGACCCTTTCAGCTTTTTGAGAGTTGGGTGGAGGACATCATCTCTGAAAATAGGGTCCCACAGCTGCACCCCATCAGTGTGAGCAGGACTCTTAGGACTCTTAGAAGAGTTAATGCTCTGAGACCATGGGGGCGCTTAGCCCCCTCTCTTCGTCACTGAGGATGATTTCATTTTTCAGGGATTAGAGAGGGTGGTCCTTGTGGTGGACTGCAGGTATGGAGAGCTGTTGTCATCGTATTAGATAGATAAGAATGATTATATGTATTGTAGAAATGTCTCCTATCATGTTCCCTAATTTTTTATTATGTCCACATCCTGGTCCCCATCTTGGACATCATAACAAACGTGCACTTTTTTGTTTAATTTACACATTGGACCATAGGAAAAATGACACTACAGCTACAGAGGTGACCGTCTGATAGCCCAGCTCGACTATCCATCTCTACTGAAGACCCTTTCAGCTTTTTGAGAGTTGGGTGGAGGACATCATCTCTGAAAATAGGGTCCCACAGCTGCACCCCATCAGTGTGAGCAGGACTCTTAGGACTCTTAGAAGAGACAATGCTCTGAGACCATTGGGGGCACTTAGCCCCCTCTCTTCATCACTGAGGATGATTTCATTTTTCAGGGATTAGAGAGGGTGGTCCTTGTGGTGGACTGCAGATATGGAGAGCTGTTATCATCGTATTAGATAGATAAGAATGATTATATGTATTGTAGAAATGTCTCCTATCATGTTCCCTAATTTTTTATTATGTCCACATCCTGGTCCCCATCTTGGACATCATAACAAACGTGCACTTTTTTGTTTAATTTAAACATTGGACCATAGGAAAAATGACACTACAGCTACAGAGGTGACCGTCTGATAGCCCAGCTCGACTATCCATCTCTACTGAAGACCCTTTCAGCTTTTTGAGAGTTGGGTGGAGGACATCATCTCTTAAAATAGGGTCCCACAGCTGCACCCCATCAGTGTAAGCAGGATTCTTAGGACTCTTAGAAGAGTCAATGCTCTAAAACTATGGGGGGCGCTTAGCCCCCTCTCTTCGTCCCTGAGGATGATTTCATTTTTCAGGGATTAGAGAGGGTGGTCCTTGTGGTGGACTGCAGGTATGGAGAGCTGTTGTCATCGTATTAGATAGATAAGAATGATTATATGTATTGTAGAAATGTCTCCTATCATGTTCCCTAATTTTTTATTATGTCCACATCCTGGTCCCCATCTTGGACATCATAACAAACGTGCACTTTTTTGTTTAATTTACACATTGGACCATAGGAAAAATGACACTACAGCTACAGAGGTGACCGTCTGATAGCCCAGCTCGACTATCCATCTCTACTGAAGACCCTTTCAGCTTTTTGAGAGTTGGGTGGAGGACATCATCTCTGAAAATAGGGTCCCACAGCTGCACCCCATCAGTGTGAGCAGGACTCTTAGGACTCTTAGAAGAGTTAATGCTCTGAGACCATGGGGGCGCTTAGCCCCCTCTCTTCGTCACTGAGGATGATTTCATTTTTCAGGGATTAGAGAGGGTGGTCCTTGTGGTGGACTGCAGGTATGGAGAGCTGTTGTCATCGTATTAGATAGATAAGAATGATTATATGTATTGTAGAAATGTCTCCTATCATGTTCCCTAATTTTTTATTATGTCCACATCCTGGTCCCCATCTTGGACATCATAACAAACGTGCACTTTTTTGTTTAATTTACACATTGGACCATAGGAAAAATGACACTACAGCTACAGAGGTGACCGTCTGATAGCCCAGCTCGACTATCCATCTCTACTGAAGACCCTTTCAGCTTTTTGAGAGTTGGGTGGAGGACATCATCTCTGAAAATAGGGTCCCACAGCTGCACCCCATCAGTGTGAGCAGGACTCTTAGGACTCTTAGAAGAGTCAATGCTCTGAGACCATTGGGGGCACTTAGCCCCCTCTCTTCATCACTGAGGATGATTTCATTTTTCAGGGATTAGAGAGGGTGGTCCTTGTGGTGGACTGCAGATATCGAGAGCTGTTATCATCGTATTAGATAGATAAGAATGATTATATGTATTGTAGAAATGTCTCCTATCATGTTCCCTAATTTTTTATTATGTCCACATCCTGGTCCCCATCTTGGACATCATAACAAACGTGCACTTTTTTGTTTAATTTACACATTGGACCATAGGAAAAATGACACTACAGCTACAGAGGTGACCGTCTGATAGCCCAGCTCGACTATCCATCTCTACTGAAGACCCTTTCAGCTTTTTGAGAGTTGGGTGGAGGACATCATCTCTGAAAATAGGGTCCCACAGCTGCACCCCATCAGTGTGAGCAGGACTCTTAGGACTCTTAGAAGAGTCAATGCTCTGAGACCATGGGGGGCGCTTAGCCCCCTCTCTTCGTCACTGAGGATGATTTCATTTTTCAGGGATTAGAGAGGGTGGTCCTTGTGGTGGACTGCAGGTATGGAGAGCTGTTGTCATCGTATTAAATAGATAAGAATGATTATATGTATTGTAGAAATGTCTCCTATCATGTTCCCTAATTTTTTATTATGTCCACATCCTGGTCCCCATCTTGGACATCATAACAAACGTGCACTTTTTTGTTTAATTTACACATTGGACCATAGGAAAAATGACACTACAGCTACAGAGGTGACCGTCTGATAGCCCAGCTCGACTATCCATCTCTACTGAAGACCCTTTCAGCTTTTTGAGAGTTGGGTGGAGAACATCATCTCTGAAAATAGGGTCCCACAGCTGCACCCCATCAGTGTGAGCAGGACTCTTAGGACTCTTAGAAGAGTCAATGCTCTGAGACCATGGGGGGCGCTTAGCCCCCTCTCTTCGTCACTGAGGATGATTTCACTTTTCAGGGAATAGAGAGGGTGGTCCTTGTGGTGGACTGCAGGTATGGAGAGCTGTTGTCATCGTATTAGATAGATAAGAATGATTATATGTATTGTAGAAATGTCTCCTATCATGTTCCCTATTTTTTTATTATGTCCACATCCTGGTCCCCATCTTGGAAATCATAACAAACGTGCACTTTTTTGTTTAATTTACACATTGGACCATAGGAAAAATGACACTACAGCTACAGAGGTGACCGTCTGATAGCCCAGCTCGACTATCCATCTCTACTGAAGACCCTTTCAGCTTTTTGAAAGTTGGGTGGAGGACATCATCTCTGAAAATAGGGTCCCACAGCTGCACCCCATCAGTGTGAGCAGGAATCTTAGGACTCTTAGAAGAGTCAATGCTCTGAGACCATGGGGGGCGCTTAGCCCCCTCTCTTCGTCACTGAGGATGATTTCATTTTTCAGGGATTAGAGAGAGTGGTCCTTGTGGTGGACTGCAGGTATGGAGAGCTGTTGTGATCGTATTAGATAGATAAGAATGATTATATGTATTGTAGAAATGTCTCCTATCATGTTCCCTATTTTTTTATTATGTCCACATCCTGGTCCCCATCTTGAACATCATAACAAACGTGCACTTTTTTGTTTAATTTACACATTGGACCATAGGAAAAATGACACTACAGCTACAGAGGTGACCGTCTGATAGCCCAGCTCGACTATCCATCTCTACTGAAGACCCTTTCAGCTTTTTGAGAGTTGGGTGGAGGACATCATCTCTGAAAATAGGGTCCCACAGCTGCACCCCATCAGTGTGAGCAGGACTCTTAGGACTCTTAGAAGAGTCAATGCTCTGAGACCATTGGGGGCACTTAGCCCCCTCTCTTCATCACTGAGGATGATTTCATTTTTCAGGGATTAGAGAGGGTGGTCCTTGTGGTGGACTGCAGGTATGGAGAGCTGTTGTCATCGTATTAGATAGATAAGAATGATTATATGTATTGTAGAAATGTCTCCTATCATGTTCCCTAATTTTTTATTATGTCCACATCCTGGTCCCCATCTTGGACATCATAACAAACGTGCACTTTTTTGTTTAATTTACACATTGGACCATAGGAAAAATGACACTACAGCTACAGAGGTGACCGTCTGATAGCCCAGCTCGACTATCCATCTCTACTGAAGACCCTTTCAGCTTTTTGAGAGTTGGGTGGAGGACATCATCTCTGAAAATAGGGTCCCACAGCTGCACCCCATCAGTGTGAGCAGGACTCTTAGGACTCTTAGAAGAGTCAATGCTCTGAGACCATTGGGGGCACTTAGCCCCCTCTCTTCATCACTGAGGATGATTTCATTTTTCAGGGATTAGAGAGGGTGGTCCTTGTGGTGGACTGCAGATATGGAGAGCTGTTATCATCGTATTAGATAGATAAGAATGATTATATGTATTGTAGAAATGTCTCCTATCATGTTCCCTAATTTTTTATTATGTCCACATCCTGGTCCCCATCTTGGACATCATAACAAACGTGCACTTTTTTGTTTAATTTACACATTGGACCATAGGAAAAATGACACTACAGCTACAGAGGTGACCGTCTGATAGCCCAGCTCGACTATCCCTCTCTACTGAAGACCCTTTCAGCTTTTTGAGAGTTGGGTGGAGGACATCATCTCTGAAAATAGGGTCCCACAGCTGCACCCCATCAGTGTGAGCAGGACTCTTAGGACTCTTAGAAGAGTTAATGCTCTGAGACCATAGGGGCGCTTAGCCCCCTCTCTTCGTCACTGAGGATGATTTCATTTTTCAGGGATTAGAGAGGGTGGTCCTTGTGGTGGACTGCAGGTATGGAGAGCTGTTGTCATCGTATTAGATAGATAAGAATGATTATATGTATTGTAGAAATGTCTCCTATCATGTTCCCTAATTTTTTATTATGTCCACATCCTGGTCCCCATCTTGGACATCATAACAAACGTGCACTTTTTTGTTTAATTTACACATTGGACCATAGGAAAAATGACACTACAGCTACAGAGGTGACCGTCTGATAGCCCAGCTCGACTATCCATCTCTACTGAAGACCCTTTCAGCTTTTTGAGAGTTGGGTGGGGGACATCATCTCTGAAAATAGGGTCCCACAGCTGCACCCCATCAGTGTGAGCAGGACTCTTAGGACTCTTAGAAGAGTCAAAGCTCTGAGACCATTGGGGGCACTTAGCCCCCTCTCTTCATCACTGAGGATGATTTCATTTTTCAGGGATTAGAGAGGGTGGTCCTTGTGGTGGACTGCAGGTATGGAGAGCTGTTGTCATCGTATTAAATAGATAAGAATGATTATATGTATTGTAGAAATGTCTCCTATCATGTTCCCTAATTTTTTATTATGTCCACATCCTGGTCCCCATCTTGGACATCATAACAAACGTGCACTTTTTTGTTTAATTTACACATTGGACCATAGGAAAAATGACACTACAGCTACAGAGGTGACCGTCTGATAGCCCAGCTCGACTATCCATCTCTACTGAAGACCCTTTCAGCTTTTTGAGAGTTGGGTGGAGAACATCATCTCTGAAAATAGGGTCCCACAGCTGCACCCCATCAGTGTGAGCAGGACTCTTAGGACTCTTAGAAGAGTCAATGCTCTGAGACCATGGGGGGCGCTTAGCCCCCTCTCTTCGTCACTGAGGATGATTTCACTTTTCAGGGAATAGAGAGGGTGGTCCTTGTGGTGGACTGCAGGTATGGAGAGCTGTTGTCATCGTATTAGATAGATAAGAATGATTATATGTATTGTAGAAATGTCTCCTATCATGTTCCCTATTTTTTTATTATGTCCACATCCTGGTCCCTATCTTGGAAATCATAACAAACGTGCACTTTTTTGTTTAATTTACACATTGGACCATAGGAAAAATGACACTACAGCTACAGAGGTGACCGTCTGATAGCCCAGCTCGACTATCCATCTCTACTGAAGACCCTTTCAGCTTTTTGAAAGTTGGGTGGAGGACATCATCTCTGAAAATAGGGTCCCACAGCTGCACCCCATCAGTGTGAGCAGGAATCTTAGGACTCTTAGAAGAGTCAATGCTCTGAGACCATGGGGGGCGCTTAGCCCCCTCTCTTCGTCACTGAGGATGATTTCATTTTTCAGGGATTAGAGAGAGTGGTCCTTGTGGTGGACTGCAGGTATGGAGAGCTGTTGTGATCGTATTAGATAGATAAGAATGATTATATGTATTGTAGAAATGTCTCCTATCATGTTCCCTAATTTTTTATTATGTCCACATCCTGGTCCCCATCTTGAACATCATAACAAACGTGCACTTTTTTGTTTAATTTACACATTGGACCATAGGAAAAATGACACTACAGCTACAGAGGTGACCGTCTGATAGCCCAGCTCGACTATCCATCTCTACTGAAGACCCTTTCAGCTTTTTGAGAGTTGGGTGGAGGACATCATCTCTGAAAATAGGGTCCCACAGCTGCACCCCATCAGTGTGAGCAGGACTCTTAGGACTCTTAGAAGAGTCAATGCTCTGAGACCATTGGGGGCACTTAGCCCCCTCTCTTCATCACTGAGGATGATTTCATTTTTCAGGGATTAGAGAGGGTGGTCCTTGTGGTGGACTGCAGGTATGGAGAGCTGTTGTCATCGTATTAGATAGATAAGAATGATTATATGTATTGTAGAAATGTCTCCTATCATGTTCCCTAATTTTTTATTATGTCCACATCCTGGTCCCCATCTTGGACATCATAACAAACGTGCACTTTTTTGTTTAATTTACACATTGGACCATAGGAAAAATGACACTACAGCTACAGAGGTGACCGTCTGATAGCCCAGCTCGACTATCCATCTCTACTGAAGACCCTTTCAGCTTTTTGAGAGTTGGGTGGAGGACATCATCTCTGAAAATAGGGTCCCACAGCTGCACCCCATCAGTGTGAGCAGGACTCTTAGGACTCTTAGAAGAGTCAATGCTCTGAGACCATTGGGGGCACTTAGCCCCCTCTCTTCATCACTGAGGATGATTTCATTTTTCAGGGATTAGAGAGGGTGGTCCTTGTGGTGGACTGCAGATATGGAGAGCTGTTATCATCGTATTAGATAGATAAGAATGATTATATGTATTGTAGAAATGTCTCCTATCATGTTCCCTAATTTTTTATTATGTCCACATCCTGGTCCCCATCTTGGACATCATAACAAACGTGCACTTTTTTGTTTAATTTACACATTGGACCATAGGAAAAATGACACTACAGCTACAGAGGTGACCGTCTGATAGCCCAGCTCGACTATCCATCTCTACTGAAGACCCTTTCAGCTTTTTGAGAGTTGGGTGGAGGACATCATCTCTTAAAATAGGGTCCCACAGCTGCACCCCATCAGTGTAAGCAGGACTCTTAGGACTCTTAGAAGAGTCAATGCTCTAAAACCATTGGGGGCACTTAGCCCCCTCTCTTCATCACTGAGGATGATTTCATTTTTCAGGGATTAGAGAGGGTGGTCCTTGTGGTGGACTGCAGATATGGAGAGCTTTTATCATCGTATTAGATAGATAAGAATGAATATATGTATTGTAGAAATGTCTCCTATCATGTTCCCTAATTTTTTATTATGTCCACATCCTGGTCCCCATCTTGGACATCATAACAAACGTGCACTTTTTTGTTTAATTTACACATTGGACCATAGGAAAAATGACACTACAGCTACAGAGGTGACCGTCTGATAGCCCAGCTCGACTATCCATCTCTACTGAAGACCCTTTCTGCTTTTTGAGAGTTGGGTGGAGGACATCATCTCTGAAAATAGGGTCCCACAGCTGCACCCCATCAGTGTGAGCAGGACTCTTAGGACTCTTAGAAGAGTCAATGCTCTGAGACCATGGGGGGCGCTTAGCCCCCTCTCTTCGTCACTGAGGATGATTTCATTTTTCAGGGATTAGAGAGGGTGGTCCTTGTGGTGGACTGCAGGTATGGAGAGCTGTTGTCATCGTATTAAATAGATAAGAATGATTATATGTATTGTAGAAATGTCTCCTATCATGTTCCCTAATTTTTTATTATGTCCACATCCTGGTCCCCATCTTGGACATCATAACAAACGTGCACTTTTTTGTTTAATTTACACATTGGACCATAGGAAAAATGACACTACAGCTACAGAGGTGACCGTCTGATAGCCCAGCTCGACTATCCATCTCTACTGAAGACCCTTTCAGCTTTTTGAGAGTTGGGTGGAGAACATCATCTCTGAAAATAGGGTCCCACAGCTGCACCCCATCAGTGTGAGCAGGACTCTTAGGACTCTTAGAAGAGTCAATGCTCTGAGACCATGGGGGGCGCTTAGCCCCCTCTCTTCGTGTGAAGCCCCACAGATGCTGCTGTGTCGGTGCATTACCTTCATGGACTCCACTCGGCTGTATCGGGTCACAGGTAGGAGATCTTCTCTGTAGTCGTGACGCCACTCTCAGATTTGCGGTCAGTGAGGACCGCCACTGCAGGTTAAGGGCTGCCTGGGGCTGATGGTGGGTGCAGTCGGATGTAGTGGCCTCCTGAGAGTGAGGCAAGCCCCAGGGCCCTGTGTAGATGTGGTAGTACCACAAGGCGCAGAATAACTCCACACAGGCAGGATGTCTTTCAGGGTTTTTTACTCACTTCAGGTGGCAGGGTGAGTAACCCGGGCGTAGCTGGGATGAACCAGGCAGGAACCAGGTATCCTTCAGGCTGACTCTATGAGGGTGACTACTGACTCGCCTTCCTTAGCCCTTGGTGGTTTGGGGTGACCCCGACTTTGAGTCCCTATGGGGGTCACCCAGGGAAGATGCTGCAGCCTCTCTCCCCTTCGTTCGCCGTTTGCTTGTTCCCCGGACCAGGTCACTCCAGCTGCTTGCCTCCTGAGACCTATGGGCCCTAACTGTGGTTACGTGGCTGCGGCTTTTGTGGTATTGTGGTGTGGGCTTTGAGAGCCCCACACCGGCAGGTTTAGCAGGGAAAGGTGAATCTATCCTCGCTTCGGGATCTGCCGCCCGTTTGGGCCTGGTTCTCCCTAGCAGTCTCCTTACTTCCCACTCCGCTGTCCTCTAGCTGAAGCTGGATTTCGGGTAGCCCTCCTAGGTGACCGTTCTCCCCCGTCTGTAGCCACTGCGCGGGCGCTGTTAGACAGCAAAAACCCCACAGGTCTGCTCCTTACTGAGCCCTCTGGAGTTCTCCTCTAACTGACTCACTGCTCCTCCTCTCCTGTTCTTGCCTACGCCACCTAGCAACCAGACTCTCTTACCACACCCCTTGAGAGGAGATGGAGGCCGTGCTCATGCTTCGCCCCCTCCTGGGATCCCCAGGGGTCCTCTCATAGGTACATGTGTGAGACCTGGTCACTATGCGCCTGTGTTCCACACCCCGGTCAGCCTTCTGGATTACCTGTATTGTACTGTCCCCAGCATGGGTGCAGTACTCAGTGGTGCCTGACCAGGTCAGGGGCGCCACATTCGTCACTGAGGATGATTTCACTTTTCAGGGAATAGAGAGGGTGGTCCTTGTGGTGGACTGCAGGTATGGAGAGCTGTTGTCATCGTATTAGATAGATAAGAATGATTATATGTATTGTAGAAATGTCTCCTATCATGTTCCCTATTTTTTTATTATGTCCACATCCTGGTCCCCATCTTGGAAATCATAACAAACGTGCACTTTTTTGTTTAATTTACACATTGGACCATAGGAAAAATGACACTACAGCTACAGAGGTGACCGTCTGATAGCCCAGCTCGACTATCCATCTCTACTGAAGACCCTTTCAGCTTTTTGAAAGTTGGGTGGAGGACATCATCTCTGAAAATAGGGTCCCACAGCTGCACCCCATCAGTGTGAGCAGGAATCTTAGGACTCTTAGAAGAGTCAATGCTCTGAGACCATGGGGGGCGCTTAGCCCCCTCTCTTCGTCACTGAGGATGATTTCATTTTTCAGGGATTAGAGAGAGTGGTCCTTGTGGTGGACTGCAGGTATGGAGAGCTGTTGTGATCGTATTAGATAGATAAGAATGATTATATGTATTGTAGAAATGTCTCCTATCATGTTCCCTATTTTTTTATTATGTCCACATCCTGGTCCCCATCTTGAACATCATAACAAACGTGCACTTTTTTGTTTAATTTACACATTGGACCATAGGAAAAATGACACTACAGCTACAGAGGTGACCGTCTGATAGCCCAGCTCGACTATCCATCTCTACTGAAGACCCTTTCAGCTTTTTGAGAGTTGGGTGGAGGACATCATCTCTGAAAATAGGGTCCCACAGCTGCACCCCATCAGTGTGAGCAGGACTCTTAGGACTCTTAGAAGAGTCAAAGCTCTGAGACCATTGGGGGCACTTAGCCCCCTCTCTTCATCACTGAGGATGATTTCATTTTTCAGGGATTAGAGAGGGTGGTCCTTGTGGTGGACTGCAGATATCGAGAGCTGTTATCATCGTATTAGATAGATAAGAATGATTATATGTATTGTAGAAATGTCTCCTATCATGTTCCCTAATTTTTTATTATGTCCACATCCTGGTCCCCATCTTGGACATCATAACAAACGTGCACTTTTTTGTTTAATTTACACATTGGACCATAGGAAAAATGACACTACAGCTACAGAGGTGACCGTCTGATAGCCCAGCTCGACTATCCATCTCTACTGAAGACCCTTTCAGCTTTTTGAGAGTTGGGTGGAGGACATCATCTCTGAAAATAGGGTCCCACAGCTGCACCCCATCAGTGTGAGCAGGACTCTTAGAACTCTTAGAAGAGTCAATGCTCTGAGACCATGGGGGGCGCTTAGCCCCCTCTCTTCGTCACTGAGGATGATTTCATTTTTCAGGGATTAGAGAGGGTGGTCCTTGTGGTGGACTGCAGGTATGGAGAGCTGTTGTCATCGTATTAAATAGATAAGAATGATTATATGTATTGTAGAAATGTCTCCTATCATGTTCCCTAATTTTTTATTATGTCCACATCCTGGTCCCCATCTTGGACATCATAACAAACGTGCACTTTTTTGTTTAATTTACACATTGGACCATAGGAAAAATGACACTACAGCTACAGAGGTGACCGTCTGATAGCCCAGCTCGACTATCCATCTCTACTGAAGACCCTTTCAGCTTTTTGAGAGTTGGGTGGAGAACATCATCTCTGAAAATAGGGTCCCACAGCTGCACCCCATCAGTGTGAGCAGGACTCTTAGGACTCTTAGAAGAGTCAATGCTCTGAGACCATGGGGGGCGCTTAGCCCCCTCTCTTCGTCACTGAGGATGATTTCACTTTTCAGGGAATAGAGAGGGTGGTCCTTGTGGTGGACTGCAGGTATGGAGAGCTGTTGTCATCGTATTAGATAGATAAGAATGATTATATGTATTGTAGAAATGTCTCCTATCATGTTCCCTATTTTTTTATTATGTCCACATCCTGGTCCCTATCTTGGAAATCATAACAAACGTGCACTTTTTTGTTTAATTTACACATTGGACCATAGGAAAAATGACACTACAGCTACAGAGGTGACCGTCTGATAGCCCAGCTCGACTATCCATCTCTACTGAAGACCCTTTCAGCTTTTTGAAAGTTGGGTGGAGGACATCATCTCTGAAAATAGGGTCCCACAGCTGCACCCCATCAGTGTGAGCAGGAATCTTAGGACTCTTAGAAGAGTCAATGCTCTGAGACCATGGGGGGCGCTTAGCCCCCTCTCTTCGTCACTGAGGATGATTTCATTTTTCAGGGATTAGAGAGAGTGGTCCTTGTGGTGGACTGCAGGTATGGAGAGCTGTTGTGATCGTATTAGATAGATAAGAATGATTATATGTATTGTAGAAATGTCTCCTATCATGTTCCCTAATTTTTTATTATGTCCACATCCTGGTCCCCATCTTGAACATCATAACAAACGTGCACTTTTTTGTTTAATTTACACATTGGACCATAGGAAAAATGACACTACAGCTACAGAGGTGACCGTCTGATAGCCCAGCTCGACTATCCATCTCTACTGAAGACCCTTTCAGCTTTTTGAGAGTTGGGTGGAGGACATCATCTCTGAAAATAGGGTCCCACAGCTGCACCCCATCAGTGTGAGCAGGACTCTTAGGACTCTTAGAAGAGTCAATGCTCTGAGACCATTGGGGGCACTTAGCCCCCTCTCTTCATCACTGAGGATGATTTCATTTTTCAGGGATTAGAGAGGGTGGTCCTTGTGGTGGACTGCAGGTATGGAGAGCTGTTGTCATCGTATTAGATAGATAAGAATGATTATATGTATTGTAGAAATGTCTCCTATCATGTTCCCTAATTTTTTATTATGTCCACATCCTGGTCCCCATCTTGGACATCATAACAAACGTGCACTTTTTTGTTTAATTTACACATTGGACCATAGGAAAAATGACACTACAGCTACAGAGGTGACCGTCTGATAGCCCAGCTCGACTATCCATCTCTACTGAAGACCCTTTCAGCTTTTTGAGAGTTGGGTGGAGGACATCATCTCTGAAAATAGGGTCCCACAGCTGCACCCCATCAGTGTGAGCAGGACTCTTAGGACTCTTAGAAGAGTCAATGCTCTGAGACCATTGGGGGCACTTAGCCCCCTCTCTTCATCACTGAGGATGATTTCATTTTTCAGGGATTAGAGAGGGTGGTCCTTGTGGTGGACTGCAGATATGGAGAGCTGTTATCATCGTATTAGATAGATAAGAATGATTATATGTATTGTAGAAATGTCTCCTATCATGTTCCCTAATTTTTTATTATGTCCACATCCTGGTCCCCATCTTGGACATCATAACAAACGTGCACTTTTTTGTTTAATTTACACATTGGACCATAGGAAAAATGACACTACAGCTACAGAGGTGACCGTCTGATAGCCCAGCTCGACTATCCATCTCTACTGAAGACCCTTTCAGCTTTTTGAGAGTTGGGTGGAGGACATCATCTCTTAAAATAGGGTCCCACAGCTGCACCCCATCAGTGTAAGCAGGACTCTTAGGACTCTTAGAAGAGTCAATGCTCTAAAACCATTGGGGGCACTTAGCCCCCTCTCTTCATCACTGAGGATGATTTCATTTTTCAGGGATTAGAGAGGGTGGTCCTTGTGGTGGACTGCAGATATGGAGAGCTTTTATCATCGTATTAGATAGATAAGAATGAATATATGTATTGTAGAAATGTCTCCTATCATGTTCCCTAATTTTTTATTATGTCCACATCCTGGTCCCCATCTTGGACATCATAACAAACGTGCACTTTTTTGTTTAATTTACACATTGGACCATAGGAAAAATGACACTACAGCTACAGAGGTGACCGTCTGATAGCCCAGCTCGACTATCCATCTCTACTGAAGACCCTTTCTGCTTTTTGAGAGTTGGGTGGAGGACATCATCTCTGAAAATAGGGTCCCACAGCTGCACCCCATCAGTGTGAGCAGGACTCTTAGGACTCTTAGAAGAGTCAATGCTCTGAGACCATGGGGGGCGCTTAGCCCCCTCTCTTCGTCACTGAGGATGATTTCATTTTTCAGGGATTAGAGAGGGTGGTCCTTGTGGTGGACTGCAGGTATGGAGAGCTGTTGTCATCGTATTAAATAGATAAGAATGATTATATGTATTGTAGAAATGTCTCCTATCATGTTCCCTAATTTTTTATTATGTCCACATCCTGGTCCCCATCTTGGACATCATAACAAACGTGCACTTTTTTGTTTAATTTACACATTGGACCATAGGAAAAATGACACTACAGCTACAGAGGTGACCGTCTGATAGCCCAGCTCGACTATCCATCTCTACTGAAGACCCTTTCAGCTTTTTGAGAGTTGGGTGGAGAACATCATCTCTGAAAATAGGGTCCCACAGCTGCACCCCATCAGTGTGAGCAGGACTCTTAGGACTCTTAGAAGAGTCAATGCTCTGAGACCATGGGGGGCGCTTAGCCCCCTCTCTTCGTGTGAAGCCCCACAGATGCTGCTGTGTCGGTGCATTACCTTCATGGACTCCACTCGGCTGTATCGGGTCACAGGTAGGAGATCTTCTCTGTAGTCGTGACGCCACTCTCAGATTTGCGGTCAGTGAGGACCGCCACTGCAGGTTAAGGGCTGCCTGGGGCTGATGGTGGGTGCAGTCGGATGTAGTGGCCTCCTGAGAGTGAGGCAAGCCCCAGGGCCCTGTGTAGATGTGGTAGTACCACAAGGCGCAGAATAACTCCACACAGGCAGGATGTCTTTCAGGGTTTTTTACTCACTTCAGGTGGCAGGGTGAGTAACCCGGGCGTAGCTGGGATGAACCAGGCAGGAACCAGGTATCCTTCAGGCTGACTTTATGAGGGTGACTACTGACTCGCCTTCCTTAGCCCTTGGTGGTTTGGGGTGACCCCGACTTTGAGTCCCTATGGGGGTCACCCAGGGAAGATGCTGCAGCCTCTCTCCCCTTCGTTCGCCGTTTGCTTGTTCCCCGGACCAGGTCACTCCAGCTGCTTGCCTCCTGAGACCTATGGGCCCTAACTGTGGTTACGTGGCTGCGGCTTTTGTGGTATTGTGGTGTGGGCTTTGAGAGCCCCACACCGGCAGGTTTAGCAGGGAAAGGTGAATCTATCCTCGCTTCGGGATCTGCCGCCCGTTTGGGCCTGGTTCTCCCTAGCAGTCTCCTTACTTCCCACTCCGCTGTCCTCTAGCTGAAGCTGGATTTCGGGTAGCCCTCCTAGGTGACCGTTCTCCCCCATCTGTAGCCACTGCGCGGGCGCTGTTAGACAGCAAAAACCCCACAGGTCTGCTCCTTACTGAGCCCTCTGGAGTTCTCCTCTAACTGACTCACTGCTCCTCCTCTCCTGTTCTTGCCTACGCCACCTAGCAACCAGACTCTCTTACCACACCCCTTGAGAGGAGATGGAGGCCGTGCTCATGCTTCGCCCCCTCCTGGGATCCCCAGGGGTCCTCTCATAGGTACATGTGTGAGACCTGGTCACTATGCGCATGTGTTCCACACCCCGGTCAGCCTTCTGGATTACCTGTATTGTACTGTCCCCAGCATGGGTGCAGTACTCAGTGGTGCCTGACCAGGTCAGGGGCGCCACATTCCCCCTTAGTTATCACCAGCACGTCCTCGGGCTGCAAGACAACATTTTAAATGCATAAAACATTAAAACATGGTAAAACATTTTAAGATCACCAGGTATCAGACATCACCAACCTCCACCCACAAGTCCGTTAACCCACCCAAAACCCTCTCACGTTGGCCGCGCCTTCAGCCACTTCTGGCAGGATGTAGAGGCGGCTTTCATGGGCTGGTGGTTTCAGGGTATACCCGGCCTGGTGGATCCGCGCCTTCAGCCTCTTCTGGCAGGATGTAGAGGCGGCCTCCACAGTTGGTGCTGACCAGGTACCCTCTTTGTGGTGGTGAGCCAAGGCCCCATAAACAGGCGTGCTCTCTCTGGTTGCAGGTGAGCCAAGGCCCTATATACGGACGTGCTCCCTGGTTGCAGATGAGCCAAGCCCCTAAACAGGCTGGCTCTGGTGGTGGTGCCTCTGGTGTAACTATTTACACTGCGAGAGTTTGTGGCTATAGCCAGTTCATAGCCTTAAGGTTTATTTCTCACAATAGTTTTTGTGGGCACAGGCTTGAACTTGAGAACGTTGCAAACAAACTGGTCAAAACTTTTCAAAACTTCAACTGGTAACTTCTTTCTTTACTTTACGTTACTCCTCTTTACCAGGGCTTGAGCCTGTATGGCGGCGGCACCTGCTGCTTTCCTGCTCTCTGTCGTCGTCGGTGGTTGTCTCATCCGTAGGTTCTTTTTCTCTGCTTTCTCTATCTTCATCTGTTTCTCTATCTCTGTCTTTCCTTTCTTCTTCTTTAGGACATGGTGCAACATCCAGTGCATACCATCCTCTTTCTCCTTGATGCATGGTAAATTGTACGGAGTCTCCCATCCTCAGGTTTCTTCCCGGATGTCCTCTGGGCAGGTTGGCGCTGACGTCTCTCCTATTGACAAAAATGCCTTCTTTCATTCCTGGTGCGACTATAAAGCCATATCCGCTCTTCAAGTTAAAGTCCTCTACAACTCCTCTACAAAGGGGTCCTCTGACCTGGGCTTTGGCTCTTCTCAGGAATCGTTTCTCTTGTAGGTCTCTGGCCGTTATTTCTCTCTGCTCTGGGGATGGCGGTGCAGGGAAAGCCTGGGTTCTGCTATGACGCCGTGTCTTGCGGGCTGGATGCTGCTGGGTGCAGCTTACAAGCTCCCAGGTGAGGCTTTGGGGCAGGTCTTCTTCAGCAGACGGTGTCAGGTCTTCTTCATCCCAGCGGGAATATGGTAACATCTCCGGCTCTGGGTATGGATCCACTGCTGTTGGCTCCTGAGTCAGCTCCTCAGCTTCCTGGCCTCCTCTCCCCCTTAGTTCTTCTTGGCACTCCTTTGGTGGCAGTGCTGGGGATGGACTTTCTTCAGCAGGCCCAGGCGGGGGACTCTTTGGCGTAGTTGCTGCAGGGGTTGCCGGCATCCTTCTGGGGGTGTGCGGAGGGAGCACGTACTGGTCCACCAACCATTGTGGAAACTTAGCCTCCATGTCAGCCTTCAGCCTCCAGTATTCGGGGTCATCCCCCAGCATGGGCTTCCTATCAAGGACCTCCGTGGCCTGGGGAGTAGTGTCTGCTCTGGCCTTGCAGGCCGGGGTAAATGACGAGGTAGACTTTTCTTGGCGGGCCGCGCCTGGCATGGCGGCGGCCTGGTCTTGGCGGGCCGCGCCTGGCATGGCGGCGGCCTGGTCTTGGCGGGCCGCGCCCGGCATGGCGGCGGCCTGGTCTTGGCGGGCCGCGCCCGGCATGGCGGCGGCCTGGTCTTGGCGGGCCGCGCCCGGCATGGCGGCGGCCTGGATCAGCGTCGCAGCTGCGATGGGATCTTTGCAGGCTGGGCTGGGCGTCGTTGCAGCGATCGGGGCTTGGCGGGCCGAGCAGGGCATCGCTGCGGCGGCCTGGGCTGGGCGGGCCGCGGTGGCAGCCGGTTCTTTGCGGGCCGGGCAGGGCATCGCTGCAGGGACCGGGTCTTGGTGGGCCGAGCAGGGCATCGCTGCGGCGGCCTGGGCTGGGCGGGCCGCACCGGACGTGGCTGCGGCCTGGATCAGCGTCGCCGCACCGGGCGCCTCTGCGGGGACCGCGGACGTGGCAGCAGGGGTCGGGGCACTTGCGCTGGCCGGGGCATCACTCGACTCACCCATCTGTGGCAGCATCGGGGTCTGCGTCGTCGCCGTCCTGTCTGGCACTCGGCGCGCGGCCCTCCTTTCATAGGCCCGAACCGCCGCGGTCATCTCCAGCAGTTCCATTCGTTCTTCCCGAATCTGCTCCACAACCCGGGTCTCCAGTCGATCGCAGAACTGGGCCAGCTCCCGATACCACCAGGCAGCGGAGCCTGGTTCTGGGTTCCTGCGGTCAGACGCCATTTCTTCTGCGCCCTCTTCTGCACGATCTCCCAGCAGTGGACTCGTCGCTGCCTCCAGTAGCAAACTGTTCAGTTTCTGCTCTGCCTCTTTCAGCAGCTCCTCTCCCAGCAGCAGGCTTGTGGCTCCCTTTCTGTCCCGACGTCTCTGGACGCCTCCGCTCTCATCGCTGGCGAGGTCAGAACTCTGCAGGGGATCTCTGGGTAGCCACACCTCTTCGTGGGCGGTAACTTCTTCCAGCGCGGGCTGCTGTTGTTTTTCAGCGCGCTTTTCATGGTGGCAATATGGCGGCGCTTCCAATTTTTCAAGCGGACCGCCCAGGCACATGGTCACCTGTCTGAACAGGTCTAGTCCTTATCCTGTTCGTGACGCCAGATGTGAAGCCCCACAGATGCTGCTGTGTCGGTGCATTACCTTCAGGGACTCCACTCGGCTGTATCGGGTCACAGGTAGGAGATCTTCTCTGTAGTCGTGACGCCACTCTCAGATTTGCGGTCAGTGAGGACCGCCACTGCAGGTTAAGGGCTGCCTGGGGCTGATGGTGGGTGCAGTCGGATGTAGTGGCCTCCTGAGAGTGAGGCAAGCCCCAGGGCCCTGTGTAGATGTGGTAGTACCACAAGGCGCAGAATAACTCCACACAGGCAGGATGTCTTTCAGGGTTTTTTACTCACTTCAGGTGGCAGGGTGAGTAACCCGGGCGTAGCTGGGATGAACCAGGCAGGAACCAGGTATCCTTCAGGCTGACTTTATGAGGGTGACTACTGACTCGCCTTCCTTAGCCCTTGGTGGTTTGGGGTGACCCCGACTTTGAGTCCCTATGGGGGTCACCCAGGGAAGATGCTGCAGCCTCTCTCCCCTTCGTTCGCCGTTTGCTTGTTCCCCGGACCAGGTCACTCCAGCTGCTTGCCTCCTGAGACCTATGGGCCCTAACTGTGGTTACGTGGCTGCGGCTTTTGTGGTATTGTGGTGTGGGCTTTGAGAGCCCCACACCGGCAGGTTTAGCAGGGAAAGGTGAATCTATCCTCGCTTCGGGATCTGCCGCCCGTTTGGGCCTGGTTCTCCCTAGCAGTCTCCTTACTTCCCACTCCGCTGTCCTCTAGCTGAAGCTGGATTTCGGGTAGCCCTCCTAGGTGACCGTTCTCCCCCGTCTGTAGCCACTGCGCGGGCGCTGTTAGACAGCAAAAACCCCACAGGTCTGCTCCTTACTGAGCCCTCTGGAGTTCTCCTCTAACTGACTCACTGCTCCTCCTCTCCTGTTCTTGCCTACGCCACCTAGCAACCAGACTCTCTTACCACACCCCTTGAGAGGAGATGGAGGCCGTGCTCATGCTTCGCCCCCTCCTGGGATCCCCAGGGGTCCTCTCATAGGTACATGTGTGAGACCTGGTCACTATGCGCATGTGTTCCACACCCCGGTCAGCCTTCTGGATTACCTGTATTGTACTGTCCCCAGCATGGGTGCAGTACTCAGTGGTGCCTGACCAGGTCAGGGGCGCCACATTCCCCCTTAGTTATCACCAGCACGTCCTCGGGCTGCAAGACAACATTTTAAATGCATAAAACATTAAAACATGGTAAAACATTTTAAGATCACCAGGTATCAGACATCACCAACCTCCACCCACAAGTCCGTTAACCCACCCAAAACCCTCTCACGTTGGCCGCGCCTTCAGCCACTTCTGGCAGGATGTAGAGGCGGCTTTCATGGGCTGGTGGTTTCAGGGTATACCCGGCCTGGTGGATCCGCGCCTTCAGCCTCTTCTGGCAGGATGTAGAGGCGGCCTCCACAGTTGGTGCTGACCAGGTACCCTCTTTGTGGTGGTGAGCCAAGGCCCCATAAACAGGCGTGCTCTCTCTGGTTGCAGGTGAGCCAAGGCCCTATATACGGACGTGCTCCCTGGTTGCAGACGAGCCAAGCCCCTAAACAGGCTGGCTCTGGTGGTGGTGCCTCTGGTGTAACTATTTACACTGCGAGAGTTTGTGGCTATAGCCAGTTCATAGCCTTAAGGTTTATTTCTCACAATAGTTTTTGTGGGCACAGGCTTGAACTTGAGAACGTTGCAAACAAACTGGTCAAAACTTTTCAAAACTTCAACTGGTAACTTCTTTCTTTACTTTACGTTACTCCTCTTTACCAGGGCTTGAGCCTGTATGGCGGCGGCACCTGCTGCTTTCCTGCTCTCTGTCGTCGTCGGTGGTTGTCTCATCCGTAGGTTCTTTTTCTCTGCTTTCTCTATCTTCATCTGTTTCTCTATCTCTGTCTTTCCTTTCTTCTTCTTTAGGACATGGTGCAACATCCAGTGCATACCATCCTCTTTCTCCTTGATGCATGGTAAATTGTACGGAGTCTCCCATCCTCAGGTTTCTTCCCGGATGTCCTCTGGGCAGGTTGGCGCTGACGTCTCTCCTATTGACAAAAATGCCTTCTTTCATTCCTGGTGCGACTATAAAGCCATATCCGCTCTTCAAGTTAAAGTCCTCTAAAACTCCTCTACAAAGGGGTCCTCTGACCTGGGCTTTGGCTCTTCTCAGGAATCGTTTCTCTTGTAGGTCTCTGGCCGTTATTTCTCTCTGCTCTGGGGATGGCGGTGCAGGGAAAGCCTGGGTTCTGCTATGACGCCGTGTCTTGCGGGCTGGATGCTGCTGGGTGCATCTTACAAGCTCCCAGGTGAGGCTTTGGGGCAGGTCTTCTTCAGCAGACGGTGTCAGGTCTTCTTCATCCCAGCGGGAATATGGTAACATCTCCGGCTCTGGGTATGGATCCACTGCTGTTGGCTCCTGAGTCAGCTCCTCAGCTTCCTGGCCTCCTCTCCCCCTTAGTTCTTCTTGGCACTCCTTTGGTGGCAGTGCTGGGGATGGACTTTCTTCAGCAGGCCCAGGCGGGGGACTCTTTGGCGTAGTTGCTGCAGGGGTTGCCGGCATCCTTCTGGGGGTGTGCGGAGGGAGCACGTACTGGTCCACCAACCATTGTGGAAACTTAGCCTCCATGTCAGCCTTCAGCCTCCAGTATTCGGGGTCATCCCCCAGCATGGGCTTCCTATCAAGGACCTCCGTGGCCTGGGGAGTAGTGTCTGCTCTGGCCTTGCAGGCCGGGGTAAATGACGAGGTAGACTTTTCTTGGCGGGCCGCGCCTGGCATGGCGGCGGCCTGGTCTTGGCGGGCCGCGCCTGGCATGGCGGCGGCCTGGTCTTGGCGGGCCGCGCCCGGCATGGCGGCGGCCTGGTCTTGGCGGGCCGCGCCCGGCATGGCGGCGGCCTGGTCTTGGCGGGCCGCGCCCGGCATGGCGGCGGCCTGGATCAGCGTCGCAGCTGCGATGGGATCTTTGCAGGCTGGGCTGGGCGTCGTTGCAGCGATCGGGGCTTGGCGGGCCGAGCAGGGCATCGCTGCGGCGGCCTGGGCTGGGCGGGCCGCGGTGGCAGCCGGTTCTTTGCGGGCCGGGCAGGGCATCGCTGCAGGGACCGGGTCTTGGTGGGCCGAGCAGGGCATCGCTGCGGCGGCCTGGGCTTGGCAGGCCGCACCGGACGTGGCTGCGGCCTGGATCAGCGTCGCCGCACCGGGCGCCTCTGCGGGGACCGCGGACGTGGCAGCAGGGGTCGGGGCACTTGCGCTGGCCGGGGCATCACTCGACTCACCCATCTGTGGCAGCATCGGGGTCTGCGTCGTCGCCGTCCTGTCTGGCACTCGGCGCGCGGCCCTCCTTTCATAGGCCCGAACCGCCGCGGTCATCTCCAGCAGTTCCATTCGTTCTTCCCGAATCTGCTCCACAACCCGGGTCTCCAGTCGATCGCAGAACTGGGCCAGCTCCCGATACCACCAGGCAGCGGAGCCTGGTTCTGGGTTCCTGCGGTCAGACGCCATTTCTTCTGCGCCCTCTTCTGCACGATCTCCCAGCAGTGGACTCGTCGCTGCCTCCAGTAGCAAACTGTTCAGTTTCTGCTCTGCCTCTTTCAGCAGCTCCTCTCCCAGCAGCAGGCTTGTGGCTCCCTTTCTGTCCCGACGTCTCTGGACGCCTCCGCTCTCATCGCTGGCGAGGTCAGAACTCTGCAGGGGATCTCTGGGTAGCCACACCTCTTCGTGGGCGGTAACTTCTTCCAGCGCGGGCTGCTGTTGTTTTTCAGCGCGCTTTTCATGGTGGCAATATGGCGGCGCTTCCAATTTTTCAAGCGGACCGCCCAGGCACATGGTCACCTGTCTGAACAGGTCTAGTCCTTATCCTGTTCGTGACGCCAGATGTGAAGCCCCACAGATGCTGCTGTGTCGGTGCATTACCTTCAGGGACTCCACTCGGCTGTATCGGGTCACAGGTAGGAGATCTTCTCTGTAGTCGTGACGCCACTCTCAGATTTGCGGTCAGTGAGGACCGCCACTGCAGGTTAAGGGCTGCCTGGGGCTGATGGTGGGTGCAGTCGGATGTAGTGGCCTCCTGAGAGTGAGGCAAGCCCCAGGGCCCTGTGTAGATGTGGTAGTACCACAAGGCGCAGAATAACTCCACACAGGCAGGATGTCTTTCAGGGTTTTTTACTCACTTCAGGTGGCAGGGTGAGTAACCCGGGCGTAGCTGGGATGAACCAGGCAGGAACCAGGTATCCTTCAGGCTGACTTTATGAGGGTGACTACTGACTCGCCTTCCTTAGCCCTTGGTGGTTTGGGGTGACCCCGACTTTGAGTCCCTATGGGGGTCACCCAGGGAAGATGCTGCAGCCTCTCTCCCCTTCGTTCGCCGTTTGCTTGTTCCCCGGACCAGGTCACTCCAGCTGCTTGCCTCCTGAGACCTATGGGCCCTAACTGTGGTTACGTGGCTGCGGCTTTTGTGGTATTGTGGTGTGGGCTTTGAGAGCCCCACACCGGCAGGTTTAGCAGGGAAAGGTGAATCTATCCTCGCTTCGGGATCTGCCGCCCGTTTGGGCCTGGTTCTCCCTAGCAGTCTCCTTACTTCCCACTCCGCTGTCCTCTAGCTGAAGCTGGATTTCGGGTAGCCCTCCTAGGTGACCGTTCTCCCCCGTCTGTAGCCACTGCGCGGGCGCTGTTAGACAGCAAAAACCCCACAGGTCTGCTCCTTACTGAGCCCTCTGGAGTTCTCCTCTAACTGACTCACTGCTCCTCCTCTCCTGTTCTTGCCTACGCCACCTAGCAACCAGACTCTCTTACCACACCCCTTGAGAGGAGATGGAGGCCGTGCTCATGCTTCGCCCCCTCCTGGGATCCCCAGGGGTCCTCTCATAGGTACATGTGTGAGACCTGGTCACTATGCGCCTGTGTTCCACACCCCGGTCAGCCTTCTGGATTACCTGTATTGTACTGTCCCCAGCATGGGTGCAGTACTCAGTGGTGCCTGACCAGGTCAGGGGCGCCACATTCGTCACTGAGGATGATTTCACTTTTCAGGGAATAGAGAGGGTGGTCCTTGTGGTGGACTGCAGGTATGGAGAGCTGTTGTCATCGTATTAGATAGATAAGAATGATTATATGTATTGTAGAAATGTCTCCTATCATGTTCCCTATTTTTTTATTATGTCCACATCCTGGTCCCCATCTTGGAAATCATAACAAACGTGCACTTTTTTGTTTAATTTACACATTGGACCATAGGAAAAATGACACTACAGCTACAGAGGTGACCGTCTGATAGCCCAGCTCGACTATCCATCTCTACTGAAGACCCTTTCAGCTTTTTGAGAGTTGGGTGGAGGACATCATCTCTGAAAATAGGGTCCCACAGCTGCACCCCATCAGTGTGAGCAGGAATCTTAGGACTCTTAGAAGAGTCAATGCTCTGAGACCATGGGGGGCGCTTAGCCCCCTCTCTTCGTCACTGAGGATGATTTCATTTTTCAGGAATTAGAGAGAGTGGTCCTTGTGGTGGACTGCAGGTATGGAGAGCTGTTGTGATCGTATTAGATAGATAAGAATGATTATATGTATTGTAGAAATGTCTCCTATCATGTTCCCTAATTTTTTATTATGTCCACATCCTGGTCCCCATCTTGAACATCATAACAAACGTGCACTTTTTTGTTTAATTTACACATTGGACCATAGGAAAAATGACACTACAGCTACAGAGGTGACCGTCTGATAGCCCAGCTCGACTATCCATCTCTACTGAAGACCCTTTCAGCTTTTTGAGAGTTGGGTGGAGGACATCATCTCTGAAAATAGGGTCCCACAGCTGCACCCCATCAGTGTGAGCAGGACTCTTAGGACTCTTAGAAGAGTCAATGCTCTGAGACCATTGGGGGCACTTAGCCCCCTCTCTTCATCACTGAGGATGATTTCATTTTTCAGGGATTAGAGAGGGTGGTCCTTGTGGTGGACTGCAGGTATGGAGAGCTGTTGTCATCGTATTAGATAGATAAGAATGATTATATGTATTGTAGAAATGTCTCCTATCATGTTCCCTAATTTTTTATTATGTCCACATCCTGGTCCCCATCTTGGACATCATAACAAACGTGCACTTTTTTGTTTAATTTACACATTGGACCATAGGAAAAATGACACTACAGCTACAGAGGTGACCGTCTGATAGCCCAGCTCGACTATCCATCTCTACTGAAGACCCTTTCAGCTTTTTGAGAGTTGGGTGGAGGACATCATCTCTGAAAATAGGGTCCCACAGCTGCACCCCATCAGTGTGAGCAGGACTCTTAGGACTCTTAGAAGAGTCAATGCTCTGAGACCATGGGGGGCGCTTAGCCCCCACTCTTCGTCACTGAGGATGATTTCATTTTTCAGGGATTAGAGAGGGTGGTCCTTGTGGTGGACTGCAGGTATGGAGAGCTGTTGTCATCGTATTAAATAGATAAGAATGATTATATGTATTGTAGAAATGTCTCCTATCATGTTCCCTAATTTTTTATTATGTCCACATCCTGGTCCCCATCTTGGACATCATAACAAACGTGCACTTTTTTGTTTAATTTACACATTGGACCATAGGAAAAATGACACTACAGCTACAGAGGTGACCGTCTGATAGCCCAGCTCGACTATCCATCTCTACTGAAGACCCTTTCAGCTTTTTGAGAGTTGGGTAGAGAACATCATCTCTGAAAATAGGGTCCCACAGCTGCACCCCATCAGTGTGAGCAGGACTCTTAGGACTCTTAGAAGAGTCAATGCTCTGAGACCATGGGGGGCGCTTAGCCCCCTCTCTTCGTCACTGAGGATGATTTCACTTTTCAGGTAATAGAGAGGGTGGTCCTTGTGGTGGACTGCAGGTATGGAGAGCTGTTGTCATCGTATTAGATAGATAAGAATGATTATATGTATTGTAGAAATGTCTCCTATCATGTTCCCTATTTTTTTATTATGTCCACATCCTGGTCCCCATCTTGGAAATCATAACAAACGTGCACTTTTTTGTTTAATTTACACATTGGACCATAGGAAAAATGACACTACAGCTACAGAGGTGACCGTCTGATAGCCCAGCTCGACTATCCATCTCTACTGAAGACCCTTTCAGCTTTTTGAGAGTTGGGTGGAGGACATCATCTCTGAAAATAGGGTCCCACAGCTGCACCCCATCAGTGTGAGCAGGAATCTTAGGACTCTTAGAAGAGTCAATGCTCTGAGACCATGGGGGGCGCTTAGCCCCCTCTCTTCGTCACTGAGGATGATTTAATTTTTCAGGGATTAGAGAGAGTGGTCCTTGTGGTGGACTGCAGGTATGGAGAGCTGTTGTGATCGTATTAGATAGATAAGAATGATTATATGTATTGTAGAAATGTCTCCTATCATGTTCCCTAATTTCTTATTATGTCCACATCCTGGTCCCCATCTTGGACATCATAACAAACGTGCACTTTTTTGTTTAATTTACACATTGGACCATAGGAAAAATGACACTACAGCTACAGAGGTGACCGTCTGATAGCCCAGCTCGACTATCCATCTCTACTGAAGACCCTTTCAGCTTTTTGAGAGTTGGGTGGAGGACATCATCTCTGAAAATAGGGTCCCACAGCTTCACCCCATCAGTGTGAGCAGGACTCTTAGGACTCTTAGAAGAGTCAATGCTCTGGTACCATGGGGGGCGCTTGGCCCCCTCTCTTCGTCACTGAGGATGATTTCATTTTTCAGGGATTAGAGAGGGTGGTCCTTGTGGTGGACTGCAGGTATGGAGAGCTGTTGTCATCGTATTAGATAGATAAGAATGATTATATGTATTGTAGAAATGTCTCCTATCATGTTCCCTAATTTTTTATTATGTCCACATCCTGGTCCCCATCTTGGACATCATAACAAACGTGCACTTTTTTGTTTAATTTACACATTGGACCATAGGAAAAATGACACTACAGCTACAGAGGTGACCGTCTGATAGCCCAGCTCGACTATCCATCTCTACTGAAGACCCTTTCAGCTTTTTGAGAGTTGGGTGGAGGACATCATCTCTGAAAATAGGGTCCCAAAGCTGCACCCCATCAGTGTGAGCAGGACTCTTAGGACTCTTAGAAGAGTTAATGCTCTGAGACCATGGGGGCGCTTAGCCCCCTCTCTTCGTCACTGAGGATGATTTCATTTTTCAGGGATTAGAGAGGGTGGTCCTTGTGGTGGACTGCAGGTATGGAGAGCTGTTGTCATCGTATTAGATAGATAAGAATGATTATATGTATTGTAGAAATGTCTCCTATCATGTTCCCTAATTTTTTATTATGTCCACATCCTGGTCCCCATCTTGAACATCATAACAAACGTGCACTTTTTTGTTTAATTTACACATTGGACCATAGGAAAAATGACACTACAGCTACAGAGGTGACCGTCTGATAGCCCAGCTCGACTATCCATCTCTACTGAAGACCCTTTCAGCTTTTTGAGAGTTGGGTGGAGGACATCATCTCTGAAAATAGGGTCCCACAGCTTCACCCCATCAGTGTGAGCAGGACTCTTAGGACTCTTAGAAGAGTCAATGCTCTGAGACCATTGGGGGCACTTAGCCCCCTCTCTTCGTCACTGAGGATGATTTCATTTTTCAGGGATTAGAGAGGGTGGTCCTTGTGGTGGACTGCAGGTATGGAGAGCTGTTGTCATCGTATTAGATAGATAAGAATGATTATATGTATTGTAGAAATGTCTCCTATCATGTTCCCTAATTTCTTATTATGTCCACATCCTGGTCCCCATCTTGGACATCATAACAAACGTGCACTTTTTTGTTTAATTTACACATTGGACCATAGGAAAAATGACACTTCAGCTACAGAGGTGACCGTCTGATAGCCCAGCTCGACTATCCATCTCTACTGAAGACCCTTTCAGCTTTTTGAGAGTCGGGTGGAGGACATCATCTCTGAAAATAGGGTCCCACAGCTTCACCCCATCAGTGTGAGCAGGACTCTTAGGACTCTTAGAAGAGTCAATGCTCTGGTACCATGGGGGGCGCTTGGCCCCCTCTCTTCGTCACTGAGGATGATTTCATTTTTCAGGGATTAGAGAGGGTGGTCCTTGTGGTGGACTGCAGGTATGGAGAGCTGTTGTCATCGTATTAGATAGATAAGAATGATTATATGTATTGTAGAAATGTCTCCTATCATGTTCCCTAATTTTTTATTATGTCCACATCCTGGTCCCCATCTTGGACATCATAACAAACGTGCACTTTTTTGTTTAATTTACACATTGGACCATAGGAAAAATGACACTACAGCTACAGAGGTGACCGTCTGATAGCCTAGCTCGACTATCCATCTCTACTGAAGACCCTTTCAGCTTTTTGAGAGTTGGGTGGAGGACATCATCTCTGAAAATAGGGTCCCACAGCTGCACCCCATCAGTGTGAGCAGGACTCTTAGGACTCTTAGAAGAGTCAATGCTCTGAGACCATTGGGGGCACTTAGCCCCCTCTCTTCGTCACTGAGGATGATTTCATTTTTCAGGGATTAGAGAGGGTGGTCCTTGTGGTGGACTGCAGGTATGGAGAGCTGTTGTCATCGTATTAGATAGATAAGAATGATTATATGTATTGTAGAAATGTCTCCTATCATGTTCCCTAATTTTTTATTATGTCCACATCCTGGTCCCCATCTTGGACATCATAACAAACGTGCACTTTTTTGTTTAATTTACACATTGGACCATAGGAAAAATGACACTACAGCTACATAGGTGACCGTCTGATAGCCCAGCTCGACTATCCATCTCTACTGAAGACCCTTTCAGCTTTTTGAGAGTCGGGTGGAGGACATCATCTCTGAAAATAGGGTCCCACAGCTTCACCCCATCAGTGTGAGCAGGACTCTTAGGACTCTTAGAAGAGTCAATGCTCTGGTACCATGGGGGGCGCTTGGCCCCCTCTCTTCGTCACTGAGGATGATTTCATTTTTCAGGGATTAGAGAGGGTGGTCCTTGTGGTGGACTGCAGGTATGGAGAGCTGTTGTCATCGTATTAGATAGATAAGAATGATTATATGTATTGTAGAAATGTCTCCTATCATGTTCCCTAATTTTTTATTATGTCCACATCCTGGTCCCCATCTTGGACATCATAACAAACGTGCACTTTTTTGTTTAATTTACACATTGGACCATAGGAAAAATGACACTACAGCTACAGAGGTGACCGTCTGATAGCCCAGCTCGACTATCCATCTCTACTGAAGACCCTTTCAGCTTTTTGAGAGTTGGGTGGAGGACATCATCTCTGAAAATAGGGTCCCACAGCTGCACCCCATCAGTGTGAGCAGGACTCTTAGGACTCTTAGAAGAGTCAATGCTCTGAGACCATTGGGGGCACTTAGCCCCCTCTCTTCGTCACTGAGGATGATTTCATTTTTCAGGGATTAGAGAGGGTGGTCCTTGTGGTGGACTGCAGGTATGGAGAGCTGTTATCGTATTAGATAGATAAGAATGATTATATGTATTGTAGAAATGTCTCCTATCATGTTCCCTAATTTTTTATTATGTCCACATCCTGGTCCCCATCTTGGACATCATAACAAACGTGCACTTTTTTGTTTAATTTACACATTGGACCATAGGAAAAATGACACTACAGCTACAGAGGTGACCGTCTGATAGCCCAGCTCGACAATCCATCTCTACTGAAGACCCTTTCAGCTTTTTGAGAGTTGGGTGGAGGACATCATCTCTGAAAATAGGGTCCCACAGCTGCACCCCATCAGTGTGAGCAGGACTCTTAGGACTCTTAGAAGAGTCAATGCTCTGAGACCATGGGGGGCGTTTAGCCCCCTCTCTTCGTCACTAAGGATGATTTCATTTTTCAGGGATTAGAGAGGGTGGTCCTTGTGGTGGACTGTAGGTATGGAGAGCTGTTGTCATCGTATTAAATAGATAAGAATGATTATATGTATTGTAGAAATGTCTCCTATCATGTTCCCTAATTTTTTATTATGTCCACATCCTGGTCCCCATCTTGGACATCATAACAAACGTGCACTTTTTTGTTTAATTTACACATTGGACCATAGGAAAAATGACACTACAGGTACAGAGGTGACCGTCTGATAGCCCAGCTCGACTATCCATCTCTACTGAAGACCCTTTCAGCTTTTTGAGAGTTTGGTGGAGAACATCATCTCTGAAAATAGGGTCCCACAGCTGCACCCCATCAGTGTGAGCAGGACTCTTAGGACTCTTAGAAGAGTCAATGCTCTGAGACCATGGGGGGCGCTTAGCCCCCTCTCTTCGTCACTGAGGATGATTTCACTTTTCAGGGAATAGAGAGGGTGGTCCTTGTGGTGGACTGCAGGTATGGAGAGCTGTTGTCATCGTATTAGATAGATAAGAATGATTATATGTATTGTAGAAATGTCTCCTATCATGTTCCCTATTTTTTTATTATGTCCACATCCTGGTCCCCATCTTGGAAATCATAACAAACGTGCACTTTTTTGTTTAATTTACACATTGGACCATAGGAAAAATGACACTACAGCTACAGAGGTGACCGTCTGATAGCCCAGCTCGACTATCCATCTCTACTGAAGACCCTTTCAGCTTTTTGAGAGTTGGGTGGAGGACATCATCTCTGAAAATAGGGTCCCACAGCTGCACCCCATCAGTGTGAGCAGGACTCTTAGGACTCTTAGAAGAGTCAATGTTTTGAGACCATGGGGTGCGCTTAGCCCCCTCTCTTCGTCACTGAGGATGATTTCATTTTTCAGGGATTAGAGAGGGTGGTCCTTGTGGTGGACTGCAGGTATGGAGAGCTGTTGTCATCATTTTAAATAGATAAGAATGATTATATGTATTGTAGAAATGTCTCCTATCATGTTCCCTAATTTTTTATTATGTCCACATCCTGGTCCCCATCTTGGACATCATAACAAACGTGCACTTTTTTGTTTAATTTACACATTGGACCATAGGAAAAATGACACTACAGGTACAGAGGTGACCGTCTGATAGCCCAGCTCGACTATCCATCTCTACTGAAGACCCTTTCAGCTTTTTGAGAGTTTGGTGGAGAACATCATCTCTGAAAATAGGGTCCCACAGCTGCACCCCATCAGTGTGAGCAGGACTCTTAGGACTCTTAGAAGAGTCAATGCTCTGAGACCATGGGGGGCGCTTAGCCCCCTCTCTTCGTCACTGAGGATGATTTCACTTTTCAGGGAATAGAGAGGGTGGTCCTTGTGGTGGACTGAAGGTATGGAGAGCTGTTGTCATCGTATTAGATAGATAAGAATGATTATATGTATTGTAGAAATGTCTCCTATCATGTTCCCTATTTTTTTATTATGTCCACATCCTGGTCCCCATCTTGGAAATCATAACAAACGTGCACTTTTTTGTTTAATTTACACATTGGACCATAGGAAAAATGACACTACAGCTACAGAGGTGACCGTCTGATAGCCCAGCTCGACTATCCATCTCTACTGAAGACCCTTTCAGCTTTTTGAGAGTTGGGTGGAGGACATCATCTCTGAAAATAGGGTCCCACAGCTGCACCCCATCAGTGTGAGCAGGACTCTTAGGACTCTTAGAAGAGTCAATGATCTGAGACCATGGGGGGCGCTTAGCCCCCTCTCTTCGTCACTGAGGATGATTTCATTTTTCAGGGATTAGAGAGAGTGGTCCTTGTGGTGAACTGCAGGAATGGAGAGCTGTTGTGATCGTATTAGATAGATAAGAATGATTATATGTATTGTAGAAATGTCTCCTATCATGTTCCCTAATTTTTTATTATGTCCACATCCTGGTCCCCATCTTGGACATCATAACAAACGTGCACTTTTTTGTTTAATTTACACATTGGACCATAGGAAAAATGACACTACAGCTACAGAGGTGACCGTCTGATAGCCCAGCTCGACTATCCATCTCTACTGAAGACCCTTTCAGCTTTTTGAGAGTTGGGTGGAGGACATCATCTCTTAAAATAGGGTCCCACAGCTGCACCCCATCAGTGTAAGCAGGACTCTTAGGACTCTTAGAAGAGTCAATGCTCTAAAACCATGGGGGGCGCCAAACAAAACTTTTAGTAGGTTTCTACTTATTTTATTAAATATTATCTCCACCAAACAGGACAAGCTTGCATCTGTTATAGTTTTGGAGAAAAATGTGATCATTTCATGTATGCGCGAAATGCCTTAAAAATGGCTTTAAAATAGTTTTGAAGCATGGAGACGATTATCTCGGGATTGCAAGATAACCAAACAAAACTTTTAGTGGATTTCTACATATTTTATTAAATATCATCTCTACCAAACAGGACAAGCTTGCATCTGTTTTAGTTTTGAAGAAAAATGTGATCATTTCATTTATGCGTGAAATGCCTTCAAAATGGCTTTTAAATGGATTTGAAGCATGGAGACGATTATCTCGGGATTGCAATATAACCAAACAAAACTTTTAGTGGATTTCTACTTATTTTATTAAATATCATCCCCTCCAAACAGGACGAGCTTCCATCTGTTATAGTTTTGGAGAAAAATGTGATCATTTCATTTATGCGCGAAATGCCTTAAAAATGGCTTTAAAATGGATTTGGAGCATGGAGACGATTATCTCGGGATTGCAAGATAACCAAACAAAACTTTTAGTGGATTTCTACTTATTTTATTAAATATTATCCCCACCAAACAGGACAAGCTTGCATCTGTTATAGTTTTGGAGAAAAATGTGATCATTTCATTTATGCGCACAATGCCTTTGAAATGGCTTTAAAATAGATTTGGAGCATGGAGACGATTATCTCGGGATTGCAAGATAACCAAACAAAACTTTTAGTGGATTTCTACTTATTTTACCAAATATCATCTCCACCAAACAGGACAAGCTTGCATGTGTTATAGTTTTGGAGAAAAATGTGATCATTTCATTTATGCGCAAAATGCCTTTGAAATGGCTTTAAAATGGATTTGGAGCATGGAGACGATTATCTCAGGATGGCAATATAAACAAACAAAACTTTTAGTAGATTTCTACTTATTTTATTAAATATTATCTCCACCAAACAGGACAAGCTTGCATCTGTTATAGTTTTGGAGAAAAATGTGATCATTTCATTTATGCGCGAAATGCCTTAAAAATGGCTTTAAAATGGATTTGGAGCATGGAGACGATTATCTTGGGATTGCAAGATAACCAAACAAAACTTTTAGTGGATTTCTACTTATTTTATTAAATATCATCTCCACCAAACAGGACAAGCTTGCATGTGTTATAGTTTTGGAGAAAAATATGATCATTTCATTTATGCGTGAAATGCCTTTGAAATGGCTTTAAAATGGATTTGGAGCATGGAGACGATTATCTCAGGATTGCAATATAAACAAACAAAACTTTTAGTAGGTTTCTACTTATTTTATTAAATATTATCTCCACCAAACAGGACAAGCTTGCATCTGTTATAGTTTTGGAGAAAAATGTGATCATTTCATTTATGCGCGAAATGCCCTTAGGACTCTTAGAAGAGTTAATGCTCTGAGACCATGGGGGCGCTTAGCCCCCTCTCTTCGTCACTGAGGATGATTTCATTTTTCAGGGATTAGAGAGGGTGGTCCTTGTGGTGGACTGCAGGTATGGAGAGCTGTTGTCATCGTATTAGATAGATAAGAATGATTATATGTATTGTAGAAATGTCTCCTATCATGTTCCCTAATTTTTTATTATGTCCACATCCTGGTCCCCATCTTGGACATCATAACAAACGTGCACTTTTTTGTTTAATTTACACATTGGACCATAGGAAAAATGACACTACAGCTACAGAGGTGACCGTCTGATAGCCCAGCTCGACTATCCATCTCTACTGAAGACATTTCTACAATACATATAATCATTCTTATCTATCTAATACGATCACAACAGCTCTCCATACCTGCAGTCCACCACAAGGACCACTCTCTCTAATCCCTGAAAAATGAAATCATCCTCAGTGACGAAGAGAGGGGGCTAAGCGCCCCCCATGGTCTCAGAGCATTGACTCTTCTAAGAGTCCTAAGATTCCTGCTCACTCTGATGGGGTGCAGCTGTGGGACCCTATTTTCAGAGATGATGTCCTCCACCCAACTCTCAAAAAGCTGAAAGGGTCTTCAGTAGAGATGGATAGTCGAGCTGGGCTATCAGACGGTCACCTCTGTAGCTGTAGTGTCATTTTTCCTATGGTCCAATTTGTAAATTAAACAAAAAAGTGCACGTTTGTTATGATTTCCAAGATGGGGACCAGGATGTGGACATAATAAAAAAATAGGGAACATGATAGGAGACATTTCTACAATACATATAATCATTCTTATCTATCTAATACGATGACAACAGCTCTCCATACCTGCAGTCCACCACAAGGACCACCCTCTCTATTCCCTAAAAAGTGAAATCATCCTCAGTGACGAGGAGAGGGGGCTAAGCGCCCCCCATGGTCTCAGAGCATTGACTCTTCTAAGAGTCCTAAGAGTCCTGCTCACACTGATGGGGTGCAGCTGTGGGACCCTATTTTCAGAGATGATGTTCTCCACCCAACTCTCAAAAAGCTGAAAGGGTCTTCAGTAGAGATGGATAGTCGAGCTGGTCTATCAGACGGTCACCTCTGTAGCTGTAGTGTCATTTTTCCTATGGTCCAATGTGTAAATTAAACAAAAAAGTGCACGTTTGTTATGATGTCCAAGATGGGGACCAGGATGTGGACATAATAAAAAATTAGGGAACATGATAGGAGACATTTCTACAATACATATAATCATTCTTATCTATTTAATACGATGACAACAGCTCTCCATACCTGCAGTCCACTACAAGGACCACCCTCTCTAATCCCTGAAAAATGAAATCATCCTCAGTGACGAAGAGAGGGGGCTAAGCGCCCCCCATGGTCTCAGAGCATTGACTCTTCTAAGAGTCCTAAGAGTCCTGCTCACACTGATGGGGTGCAGCTGTGGGACCCTATTTTCAGAGATGATGTCCTCCACCCAACTCTCAAAAAGCTGAAAGGGTCTTCAGTAGAGATGGATAGTCGAGCTGGGCTATCAGACGGTCACCTCTGTAGCTGTAGTGTCATTTTTCCTATGGTCCAATGTGTAAATTAAACAAAAAAGTGCACGTTTGTTATGATGTCCAAGATGGGGACCAGGATGTGGACATAATAAAAAATTAGGGAACATGATAGGAGACATTTCTACAATACATATAATCATTCTTATCTATCTAATACGATGATAACAGCTCTCCATATCTGCAGTCCACCACAAGGACCACCCTCTCTAATCCCTGAAAAATGAAATCATCCTCAGTGATGAAGAGAGGGGGCTAAGTGCCCCCAATGGTCTCAGAGCATTGACTCTTCTAAGAGTCCTAAGAGTCCTGCTCACACTGATGGGGTGCAGCTGTGGGACCCTATTTTCAGAGATGATGTCCTCCACCCAACTCTCAAAAAGCTGAAAGGGTCTTCAGTAGAGATGGATAGTCGAGCTGGGCTATCAGACGGTCACCTCTGTAGCTGTAGTGTCATTTTTCCTATGGTCCAATGTGTAAATTAAACAAAAAAGTGCACGTTTGTTATGATGTCCAAGATGGAGACCAGGATGTGGACATAATAAAAAATTAGGGAACATGATAGGAGACATTTCTACAATACATATAATCATTCTTATCTATCTAATACGATGACAACAGCTCTCCATACCTGCAGTCCACCACAAGGACCACCCTCTCTAATCCCTGAAAAATGAAATCATCCTCAGTGACGAAGAGAGGGGGCTAAGCGCCCCCATGGTCTCAGAGCATTAACTCTTCTAAGAGTCCTAAGAGTCCTGCTCACACTGATGGGGTGCAGCTGTGGGACCCTATTTTCAGAGATGATGTCCTCCACCCAACTCTCAAAAAGCTGAAAGGGTCTTCAGTAGAGATGGATAGTCGAGCTGGGCTATCAGACGGTCACCTCTGTAGCTGTAGTGTCATTTTTCCTATGGTCCAATGTGTAAATTAAACAAAAAAGTGCACGTTTGTTATGATGTCCAAGATGGGGACCAGGATGTGGACATAATAAAAAATTAGGGAACATGATAGGAGACATTTCTACAATACATATAATCATTCTTATCTATCTAATACGATGACAACAGCTCTCCATACCTGCAGTCCACCACAAGGACCACCCTCTCTAATCCCTGAAAAATGAAATCATCCTCAGGGACGAAGAGAGGGGGCTAAGCGCCCCCCATGGTTTTAGAGCATTGACTCTTCTAAGAGTCCTAAGAGTCCTGCTCACACTGATGGGGTGCAGCTGTGGGACCCTATTTTCAGAGATGCTGTCCTCCACCCAACTCTCAAAAAGCTGAAAGGGTCTTCAGTAGAGATGGATAGTCGAGCTGGGCTATCAGACGGTCACCTCTGTAGCTGTAGTGTCATTTTTCCTATGGTCCAATGTGTAAATTAAACAAAAAAGTGCACGTTTGTTATGATGTCCAAGATGGGGACCAGGATGTGGACATAATAAAAAATTAGGGAACATGATAGGAGACATTTCTACAATACATATAATCATTCTTATCTATCTAATACGATGACAACAGCTCTCCATACCTGCAGTCCACCACAAGGACCACCCTCTCTAATCCCTGAAAAATGAAATCATCCTCAGGGACGAAGAGAGGGGGCTAAGCGCCCCCCATGGTTTTAGAGCATTGACTCTTCTAAGAGTCCTAAGAGTCCTGCTTACACTGATGGGGTGCAGCTGTGGGACCCTATTTTAAGAGATGATGTCCTCCACCCAACTCTCAAAAAGCTGAAAGGGTCTTCAGTAGAGATGGATAGTCGAGCTGGGCTACCAGACGGTCACCTCTGTAGCTGTAGTGTCATTTTTCCTATGGTCCAATGTGTAAATTAAACAAAAAAGTGCACGTTTGTTATGATTTCCAAGATGGGGACCAGGATGTGGACATAATAAAAAAATAGGGAACATGATAGGAGACATTTCTACAATTCATATAATCATTCTTATCTATCTAATACGATGACAACAGCTCTCCATAACTGCAGTCCACCACAAGGACCACCCTCACTATTCCCTGAAAAGTGAAATCATCCTCAGTGACGAAGAGAGGGGGCTAAGCGCCCCCCATGGTCTCAAAACATTGACTCTTCTAAGAGTCCTAAGAGTCCTGCTCACACTGATGGGGTGCAGCTGTGGGACCCTATTTTCAGAGATGATGTTCTCCACCCAACTCTCAAAAAGCTGAAAGGGTCTTCAGTAGAGATGGATAGTCGAGCTGGGCTATCAGACGGTCACCTCTGTAGCTGTAGTGTCATTTTTCCTATGGTCCAATGTGTAAATTAAACAAAAAAGTGCACGTTTGTTATGATGTCCAAGATGGGGACCAGGATGTGGACATAATAAAAAATTAGGGAACATGATAGGAGACATTTCTACAATACATATAATCATTCTTATCTATTTAATACGATGACAACAGCTCTCCATACCTGCAGTCCACCACAAGGACCACCCTCTCTAATCCCTGAAAAATGAAATCATCCTCAGTGACGAAGAGAGGGGGCTAAGCGCCCCCCATGGTCTCAGAGCATTGACTCTTCTAAGAGTCCTAAGAGTCCTGCTCACACTGATGGGGTGCAGCTGTGGGACCCTATTTTCAGAGATGATGTCCTCCACCCAACTCTCAAAAAGCTGAAAGGGTCTTCAGTAGAGATGGATTGTCGAGCTGGGCTATCAGACGGTCACCTCTGTAGCTGTAGTGTCATTTTTCCTATGGTCCAATGTGTAAATTAAACAAAAAGTGCACGTTTGTTATGATGTCCAAGATGGGGACCAGGATGTGGACATAATAAAAAATTAGGGAACATGATAGGAGACATTTCTACAATACATATAATCATTCTTATCTATCTAATACGATGATAACAGCTCTCCATACCTGCAGTCCACCACAAGGACCACCCTCTCTAATCCCTGAAAAATGAAATCATCCTCAGTGACGAAGAGAGGGGGCTAAGTGCCCCCAATGGTCTCAGAGCATTGACTCTTCTAAGAGTCCTAAGAGTCCTGCTCACACTGATGGGGTGCAGCTGTGGGACCCTATTTTCAGAGATGATGTCCTCCACCCAACTCTCAAAAAGCTGAAAGGGTCTTCAGTAGAGATGGATAGTCGAGCTGGGCTATCAGACGGTCACCTCTGTAGCTGTAGTGTCATTTTTCCTATGGTCCAATGTGTAAATTAAACAAAAAAGTGCACGTTTGTTATGATGTCCAAGATGGGGACCAGGATGTGGACATAATAAAAAATTAGGGAACATGATAGGAGACATTTCTACAATACATATAATCATTCTTATCTATCTAATACGATGACAACAGCTCTCCATACCTGCAGTCCACCACAAGGACCACCCTCTCTAATCCCTGAAAAATGAAATCATCCTCAGTGACGAAGAGAGGGGGCTAAGCGCCCCCATGGTCTCAGAGCATTAACTCTTCTAAGAGTCCTAAGAGTCCTGCTCACACTGATGGGGTGCAGCTGTGGGACCCTATTTTCAGAGATGATGTCCTCCACCCAACTCTCAAAAAGCTGAAAGGGTCTTCAGTAGAGATGGATAGTCGAGCTGGGCTATCAGACGGTCACCTCTGTAGCTGTAGTGTCATTTTTCCTATGGTCCAATGTGTAAATTAAACAAAAAAGTGCACGTTTGTTATGATGTCCAAGATGGGGACCAGGATGTGGACATAATAAAAAATTAGGGAACATGATAGGAGACATTTCTACAATACATATAATCATTCTTATCAATCTAATACGATGACAACAGCTCTCCATACCTGCAGTCCACCACAAGGACCACCCTCTCTAATCCCTGAAAAATGAAATCATCCTCAGTGACGAAGAGAGGGGGCCAAGCGCCCCCCATGGTACCAGAGCATTGACTCTTCTAAGAGTCCTAAGAGTCCTGCTCACACTGATGTGGTGAAGCTGTGGGACCCTATTTTCAGAGATGATGTCCTCCACCCAACTCTCAAAAAGCTGAAAGGGTCTTCAGTAGAGATGGATAGTCGAGCTGGGCTATCAGACGGTCACCTCTGTAGCTGTAGTGTCATTTTTCCTATTGTCCAATTTGTAAATTAAACAAAAAAGTGCACGTTTGTTATGATTTCCAAGATGGGGACCAGGATGTGGACATAATAAAAAAATAGGGAACATGATAGGAGACATTTCTACAATACATATAATCATTCTTATCTATCTAATACGATGACAACAGCTCTCCATACCTGCAGTCCACCACAAGGACCACCCTCTCTATTCCCTGAAAAGTGAAATCATCCTCAGTGACGAAGAGAGGGGGCTAAGCGCCCCCCATGGTCTCAGAGCATTGACTCTTCTAAGAGTCCTAAGAGTCCTGCTCACACTGATGGGGTGCAGCTGTGGGACCCTATTTTCAGAGATGATGTTCTCCACCCAACTCTCAAAAAGCTGAAAGGGTCTTCAGTAGAGATGGATAGTCGAGCTGGGCTATCAGACGGTCACCTCTGTAGCTGTAGTGTCATTTTTCCTATGGTCCAATGTGTAAATTAAACAAAAAAGTGCACGTTTGTTATGATGTCCAAGATGGGGACCAGGATGTGGACATAATAAAAAATTAGGGAACATGATAGGAGACATTTCTACAATACATATAATCATTCTTATCTATTTAATACGATGACAACAGCTCTCCATACCTGCAGTCCACCACAAGGACCACCCTCTCTAATCCCTGAAAAATGAAATCATCCTCAGTGACGAAGAGAGGGGGCTAAGCGCCACCCATGGTCTCAGAGCATTGACTCTTCTAAGAGTCCTAAGAGTCCTGCTCACACTGATGGGGTGCAGCTGTGGGACCCTATTTTCAGAGATGATGTCCTCCACCCAACTCTCAAAAAGCTGAAAGGGTCTTCAGTAGAGATGGATAGTCGAGCTGGGCTATCAGACGGTCACCTCTGTAGCTGTAGTGTCATTTTTCCTATGGTCCAATGTGTAAATTAAACAAAAAAGTGCACGTTTGTTATGATGTCCAAGATGGGGACCAGGATGTGGACATACATTCTTATCTATCTAATACGATGATAACAGCTCTCCATATCTGCAGTCCACCACAAGGACCACCCTCTCTAATCCCTGAAAAATGAAATCATCCTCAGTGATGAAGAGAGGGGGCTAAGTGCCCCCAATGGTCTCAGAGCATTGACTCTTCTAAGAGTCCTAAGAGTCCTGCTCACACTGATGGGGTGCAGCTGTGGGACCCTATTTTCAGAGATGATGTCCTCCACCCAACTCTCAAAAAGCTGAAATGGTCTTCAGTAGAGATGGATAGTCGAGCTGGGCTATCAGACGGTCACCTCTGTAGCTGTAGTGTCATTTTTCCTATGGTCCAATGTGTAAATTAAACAAAAAAGTGCACGTTTGTTATGATGTCCAAGATGGGGACCAGGATGTGGACATAATAAAAAATTAGAGAACATGATAGGAGACATTTCTACAATACATATAATCATTCTTATCTATCTAATACGATGACAACAGCTCTCCATACCTGCAGTCCACCACAAGGACCACCCTCTCTAATCCCTGAAAAATGAAATCATCCTCAGTGATGAAGAGAGGGGGCTTAGCGCCCCCCATGGTTTTAGAGCATTGACTCTTCTAAGAGTCCTAAGAGTCCTGCTTACACTGATGGGGTGCAGCTGTGGGACCCTATTTTAAGAGATGATGTCCTCCACCCAACTCTCAAAAAGCTGAAAGGGTCTTCAGTAGAGATGGATAGTCGAGCTGGGCTATCAGACGGTCACCTCTGTAGCTGTAGTGTCATTTTTCCTATGGTCCAATGTGTAAATTAAACAAAAAAGTGCACGTTTGTTATGATGTCCAAGATGGGGACCAGGATGTGGACATAATAAAAAATTAGGGAACATGATAGGAGACATTTCTACAATACATATAATCATTCTTATCTATTTAATACGATGACAACAGCTCTCCATACCGGCAGTCCACCACAAGGACCACCCTCTCTAATCCCTGAAAAATGAAATCATCCTCAGTGACGAAGAGAGGGGGCTAAGCGCCCCCCATGGTCTCAGAGCATTGACTCTTCTAAGAGTCCTAAGAGTCCTGCTCACACTGATGGGGTGCAGCTGTGGGACCCTATTTTCAGAGATGATGTCCTCCACCCAACTCTCAAAAAGCTGAAAGGGTCTTCAGTAGAGATGGATTGTCGAGCTGGGCTATCAGACGGTCACCTCTGTAGCTGTAGTGTCATTTTTCCTATGGTCCAATGTGTAAATTAAACAAAAAAGTGCACGTTTGTTATGATGTCCAAGATGGGGACCAGGATGTGGACATAATAAAAAATTAGGGAACATGATAGGAGACATTTCTACAATACATATAATCATTCTTATCTACCTAATACGATGATAACAGCTCTCCATATCTGCAGTCCACCACAAGGACCACCCTCTCTAATCCCTGAAAAATGAAATCATCCTCAGTGATGAAGAGAGGGGGCTAAGTGCCCCCAATGGTCTCAGAGCATTGACTCTTCTAAGAGTCCTAAGAGTCCTGCTCACACTGATGGGGTGCAGCTGTGGGACCCTATTTTCAGAGATGATGTCCTCCACCCAACTCTCAAAAAGCTGAAAGGGTCTTCAGTAGAGATGGATAGTCGAGCTGGGCTATCAGACGGTCACCTCTGTAGCTGTAGTGTCATTTTTCCTATGGTCCAATGTGTAAATTAAACAAAAAAGTGCACGTTTGTTATGATGTCCAAGATGGGGACCAGGATGTGGACATAATAAAAAATTAGGGAACATGATAGGAGACATTTCTACAATACATATAATCATTCTTATCTATCTAATACGATGACAACAGCTCTCCATACCTGCAGTCCACCACAAGGACCACCCTCTCTAATCCCTGAAAAATGAAATCATCCTCAGTGACGAAGAGAGGGGGCTAAGCGCCCCCATGGTCTCAGAGCATTAACTCTTCTAAGAGTCCTAAGAGTCCTGCTCACACTGATGGGTGCAGCTGTGGGACCCTATTTTCAGAGATGATGTCCTCCACCCAACTCTCAAAAAGCTGAAAGGGTCTTCAGTAGAGATGGATAGTCGAGCTGGGCTATCAGACGGTCACCTCTGTAGCTGTAGTGTCATTTTTCCTATGGCACAATGTGTAAATTAAACGAAAAAGTGCACGTTTGTTATGATGTCCAAGATGGGGACCAGGATGTGGACATGATAAAAAATTAGGGAACATGATAGGAGACATTTCTACAATACATATAATCATTCTTATCTATCTAATACGATGACAACAGCTCTCCATACCTGCAGTCCACCACAAGGACCACCCTCTCTAATCCCTGAAAAATGAAATCATCCTCAGTGACGAAGAGAGGGGGCCAAGCGCCCCCCATGGTACCAGAGCATTGACTCTTCTAAGAGTCCTAAGAGTCCTGCTCACACTGATGGGGTGAAGCTGTGGGACCCTATTTTCAGAGATGATGTCCTCCACCCAACTCTCAAAAAGCTGAAAGGGTCTTCAGTAGAGATGGATAGTCGAGCTGGGCTATCAGACGGTCACCTCTGTAGCTGTAGTGTCATTTTTCCTATGGTCCAATGTGTAAATTAAACAAAAAAGTGCACGTTTGTTATGATGTCCAAGATGGGGACCAGGATGTGGACATAATAAGAAATTAGGGAACATGATAGGAGACATTTCTACAATACATATAATCATTCTTATCTATCTAATACGATGACAACAGCTCTCCATACCTGCAGTCCACCACAAGGACCACCCTCTCTAATCCCTGAAAAATGAAATCATCCTCAGGGACGAAGAGAGGGGGCTAAGCGCCCCCCATGGTTTTAGAGCATTGACTCTTCTAAGAGTCCTAAGAGTCCTGCTTACACTGATGGGGTGCAGCTGTGGGACCCTATTTTCAGAGATGATGTCCTCCACCCAACTCTCAAAAAGCTGAAAGGGTCTTCAGTAGAGATGGATAGTCGAGCTGGGCTATCAGACGGTCACCTCTGTAGCTGTAGTGTCATTTTTCCTATGGTCCAATGTGTAAATTAAACAAAAAAGTGCACGTTTGTTATGATGTTCAAGATGGGGACCAGGATGTGGACATAATAAAAAATTAGGGAACATGATAGGAGACATTTCTACAATACATATAATCATTCTTATCTATCTAATACGATCACAACAGCTCTCCATACCTGCAGTCCACCACAAGGACCACTCTCTCTAATCCCTAAAAAATGAAATCATCCTCAGTGACGAAGAGAGGGGGCTAAGCGCCCCCCATGGTCTCAGAGCATTGACTCTTCTAAGAGTCCTAAGATTCCTGCTCACACTGATGGGGTGCAGCTGTGGGACCCTATTTTCAGAGATGATGTCCTCCACCCAACTCTCAAAAAGCTGAAAGGGTCTTCAGTAGAGATGGATAGTCGAGCTGGGCTATCAGACGGTCACCTCTGTAGCTGTAGTGTCATTTTTCCTATGGTCCAATGTGTATATTAAACAAAAAAGTGCACGTTTGTTATGATTTCCAAGATGGGGACCAGGATGTGGACATAATAAAAAAATAGGGAACATGATAGGAGACATTTCTACAATACATATAATCATTCTTATCTATCTAATACGATGACAACAGCTCTCCATACCTGCAGTCCACCACAAGGACCACCCTCTCTATTCCCTGAAAAGTGAAATCATCCTCAGTGACGAAGAGAGGGGGCTAAGCGCCCTCCATGGTCTCAGAGCATTGACTCTTCTAAGAGTCCTAAGAGTCCTGCTCACACTGATGGGGTGCAGCTGTGGGACCCTATTTTCAGAGATGATGTTCTCCACCCAACTCTCAAAAAGCTGAAAGGGTCTTCAGTAGAGATGGATAGTCGAGCTGGGCTATCAGACGGTCACCTCTGTAGCTGTAGTGTCATTTTTCCTATGGTCCAATGTGTAAATTAAACAAAAAAGTGCACGTTTGTTATGATGTCCAAGATGGGGACCAGGATGTGGACATAATAAAAAATTAGGGAACATGATAGGAGACATTTCTACAATACATATAATCATTCTTATCTATTTAATACGATGACAACAGCTCTCCATACCTGCAGTCCACCACAAGGACCAACCTCTCTAATCCCTGAAAAATGAAATCATCCTCAGTGACGAAGAGAGGGGGCTAAGCGCCCCCCATGGTCTCAGAGCATTGACTCTTCTAAGAGTCCAAAGAGTCCTGCTCACACTGATGGGGTGCAGCTGTGGGACCCTATTTTCAGAGATGATGTCCTCCACCCAACTCTCAAAAAGCTGAAAGGGTCTTCAGTAGAGATGGATAGTCGAGCTGGGCTATCAGACGGTCACCTCTGTAGCTGTAGTGTCATTTTTCCTATGGTCCAATGTGTAAATTAAACAAAAAAGTGCACGTTTGTTATGATGTCCAAGATGGGGACCAGGATGTGGACAGAATAAAAAATTAGGGAACATGATAGGAGACATTTCTACAATACATATAATCATTCTTATCTATCTAATACGATGATAACAGCTCTCCATATCTGCAGTCCACCACAAGGACCACCCTCTCTAATCCCTGAAAAATGAAATCATCCTCAGTGATGAAGAGAGGGGGCTACGTGCCCCCAATGGTCTCAGAGCATTGACTCTTCTAAGAGTCCTAAGAGTCCTGCTCACACTGATGGGGTGCAGCTGTGGGACCCTATTTTCAGAGATGATGTCCTCCACCCAACTCTCAAAAAGCTGAAAGGGTCTTCAGTAGAGATGGATAGTCGAGCTGGGCTATCAGACGGTCACCTCTGTAGCTGTAGTGTCATTTTTCCTATCGTCCAATGTGTAAATTAAACAAAAAAGTGCACGTTTGTTATGATGTCCAAGATGGGGACCAGGATGTGGACATAATAAAAAATTAGGGAACATGATAGGAGACATTTCTACAATACATATAATCATTCTTATCTATCTAATACGATGACAACAGCTCTCCATACCTGCAGTCCACCACAAGGACCACCCTCTCTAATCCCTGAAAAATGAAATCATCCTCAGTGACGAAGAGAGGGGGCCAAGCGCCCCCCATGGTACCAGAGCATTGACTCTTCTAAGAGTCCTAAGAGTCCTGCTCACACTGATGGGGTGAAGCTGTGGGACCCTATTTTCAGAGATGATGTCCTCCACCCAACTCTCAAAAAGCTGAAAGGGTCTTCAGTAGAGATGGATAGTCGAGCTGGGCTATCAGACGGTCACCTCTGTAGCTGTAGTGTCATTTTTCCTATGGTCCAATGTGTATATTAAACAAAAAAGTGCACGTTTGTTATGATTTCCAAGATGGGGACCAGGATGTGGACATAATAAAAAAATAGGGAACATGATAGGAGACATTTCTACAATACATATAATCATTCTTATCTATCTAATACGATCACAACAGCTCTCCATACCTGCAGTCCACCACAAGGACCACCCTCTCTAATCCCTGAAAAATGAAATCATCCTCAGTGACGAAGAGAGGGGGCTAAGCGCCCCCATGGTCTCAGAGCATTAACTCTTCTAAGAGTCCTAAGAGTCCTGCTCACACTGATGGGGTGCAGCTGTGGGACCCTATTTTCAGAGATGATGTCCTCCACCCAACTCTCAAAAAGCTGAAAGGGTCTTCAGTAGAGATGGATAGTCGAGCTGGGCTATCAGACGGTCACCTCTGTAGCTGTAGTGTCATTTTTCCTATGGTCCAATGTGTAAATTAAACAAAAAAGTGCACGTTTGTTATGATGTCCAAGATGGGGACCAGGATGTGGACATAATAAAAAATTAGGGAACATGATAGGAGACATTTCTACAATACATATAATCATTCATATCTATCTAATACGATGACAACAGCTCTCCATACCTGCAGTCCACCACAAGGACCACCCTCTCTAATCCCTGAAAAATGAAATCATCCTCAGTGACGAAGAGAGGGGGCTAAGCGCCCCCATGGTCTCAGAGCATTAACTCTTCTAAGAGTCCTAAGAGTCCTGCTCACACTGATGGGGTGCAGCTGTGGGACCCTATTTTCAGAGATGATGTCCTCCACCCAACTCTCAAAAAGCTGAAAGGGTCTTCAGTAGAGATGGATAGTCGAGCTGGGCTATCAGACGGTCACCTCTGTAGCTGTAGTGTCATTTTTCCTATGGTCCAATGTGTAAATTAAACAAAAAAGTGCACGTTTGTTATGATGTCCAAGATGGGGACCAGGATGTGGACATAATAAAAAATTAGGGAACATGATAGGAGACATTTCTACAATACATATAATCATTCTTATCTATCTAATACGATGACAACAGCTCTCCATACCTGCAGTCCACCACAAGGACCACCCTCTCTAATCCCTGAAAAATGAAATCATCCTCAGGGACGAAGAGAGGGGGCTAAGCGCCCCCATGGTTTTAGAGCATTGACTCTTCTAAGAGTCCTAAGAGTCCTGCTCACACTGATGGGGTGCAGCTGTGGGACCCTATTTTAAGAGATGATGTCCTCCACCCAACTCTCAAAAAGCTGAAAGGGTCTTCAGTAGAGATGGATAGTCGAGCTGGGCTATCAGACGGTCACCTCTGTAGCTGTAGTGTCATTTTTCCTATGGTCCAATGTGTAAATTAAACAAAAAAGTGCACGTTTGTTATGATGTCCAAGATGGGGACCAGGATGTGGACATAATAAAAAATTAGGGAACATGATAGGAGACATTTCTACAATACATATAATCATTCTTATCTATCTAATACGATGACAACAGCTCTCCATACCTGCAGTCCACCACAAGGACCACCCTCTCTAATCCCTGAAAAATGAAATCATCCTCAGTGACGAAGAGAGGGGGCTAAGTGCCCCCATGGTCTCAGAGCATTAACTCTTCTAAGAGTCCTAAGAGTCCTGCTCACACTGATGGGGTGCAGCTGTGGGACCCTATTTTCAGAGATGATGTCCTCCACCCAACTCTCAAAAAGCTGAAAGGGTCTTCAGTAGAGATGGATAGTCGAGCTGGGCTATCAGACGGTCACCTCTGTAGCTGTAGTGTCATTTTTCCTATGGTCCAATGTGTAAATTAAACAAAAAAGTGCACGTTTGTTATGATGTCCAAGATGGGGACCAGGATGTGGACATAATAAAAAATTAGGGAACATGATAGGAGACATTTCTACAATACATATAATCATTCTTATCTATCTAATACGATGACAACAGCTCTCCATACCTGCAGTCCACCACAAGGACCACCCTCTCTAATCCCTGAAAAATGAAATCATCCTCAGTGACGAAGAGAGGGGGCTAAGCGCCCCCCATGGTCTCAGAGCATTGACTCTTCTAAGAAAAGAATGAGGAAACTCATAGGCAACACAGTCCATTAGACTAGGCAATTACATGCAGCCAAACAAAGTTCATGGGCCTTGCCTCAGAGTCGAACCCACAACCTCTTGGAGAACAAGCAAAGAGCCTACCACTAAACCAACTCAGTGAAGTTGGAAACCGACTCTACATTAATTAACATAATCCTAGTGACTGCGCACACAACATGGCCAAACAAAAGCAAAAGACAGTACCTAGCCTATCAATCCAATAGAAACTCATAGGTAACACAGTACATTGGACTAGGCAATTACATGCAGCCATACAAAGCCCATGGGTCTTGCCCCAGAGTCGAACCCACAAACTCTCGTAGCCAGGGCAAAGAGCCTACCACTACACCAACACAGAGAAGTAGGTGAATGACTCTACATTAATTCACATAATCCTAGTGACTACGCACACAACATGGCCAAACAAATGCAAAAGACATTATCTGGCCTATCAATCCAATGGAAACTCATAGGCAACACAGTCCATTAGACTAGGCACTTACATGCAGCCATGTAAAGTTCATGGGCATTGCCTCAGAGTCGAACCCACAACCTCTTGGAGAACAAGCAAAGAGCCTACCTCTAAACCAACTCAGAGAAGTTGGAAACCGACTCTACATTAATTAACATAATCCTAGTGACTGCGCACACAACATGGCCAAACAAAAGCAAAAGACAGTACGTGGCCTATCAATCCAACGGAAACTCATAGGTAACACAGTACATTGGACTAGGCAATTACATGCAGCCATACAAAGCCCATGGGCCTTGCCCCAGAGTCAAACCCACAACCTCTCATAGCCAAGGCAAAGAGCCTACCAATACACCAACACAGAGAAGTGGAAAACCATTTCTACATTAATTCACATAATCCTAGTGACTGCGCACACAACATGGCCAAACAAAAGTAAAAGACAGTACCTGGCCTATCAATCCAATGGAAACTCATAGGCAACACAGTCCATTGGACTAGACAATTACATGGAGACATACAAAGTCCATGGGCCTTGCCTCAGAGTCAAACCCACAACTTCTCGCAGCCAAGCAAAAAGCCTACCACTACACTAACACAGAGAAGTGGGAAACTGATTCTACATTAATTCACATAATCCTACCGACTGCGCACACAACATGGCCAAACAAAAGACAATACCTGGCCTATTCATTCAATGAAAACTCATAGGCAACACAGTCCATTGGACTAGGCAATTACATTCAACCATACAAAGACCATGGGCTTTGCCTCAAAGTCAAACCCACAACTTCTTGTAACCCAAGGAAAGAGCCTACCACTACACCAACACAGAGAAGAGAATGACTCTACATTAATTCACATAATCCTAGTGACTGCGCACACAACATGACCAAACAAAAACAAAAGACAGTCCCTGGCCTATCAATCCAATGGTAACTCATAGACAACATAGTCCAATGGACTACGCAATTACATGCAGCCATACAAAGTCCATGGGCCTTGCCTCAGAGTCATACCCACAATCTCTGGCAGAACAAGCAAAGCGCCTACAACTTCACCAACACAAAGAAGTAGGAAGCTGCGTCTACATTAATTCACATAATCCTAGTGACTGCGCACACAACATGGCCAAACAAAAGCAAAAGACAGTACCTGGCCTATCAATCCAATGGGAACTCATAGGCAACACAGTTAATTGAACTAGGCAATTACATGCAGCCATACAAACTCCATGGGCCTTGCCTCAGAGTCAAACCCACAACCTCTTGCAGCTAAGCAAAGAGCCTTCCACTACAGCAACACAGAGAACTGGGAAACTGATTCTACATTAATTCACATAATCCTACCGACTGCGCACACAACATAACCAAACAAAAGATAATACCTGGCCAATCAATCCAATGGAAACTCATAGGCAACACAGTCCATTGGACTAGGCAATTACACGCAGCCATATAAAGTCCATGGGCTTTGCCTCAGAGTCAAACCCACAATTTCTCGCAGCCCAAGCAAAGAGCCTACCACTACACCAAGACAGAGAAGTTGGAAACTGAGTTTACATTAGTTCACATAATCCTAGTGACTGCGCACACAACATGGCCAAACAAAAGCAAAAGACAGTACCTGGCCTATCAATCCAATGGGAACTCATAGGCAAAACAGTTAATTGAAATAGGCAATTACATGCAGCCATACAAACTCCAGGGGCCTTGCCTCAGAGTCGAACCCACAACCTCTTGCAGCTTAAGCAAAGAGACTACCACTACACCAACACAGAGAAGTAGGTGAATGACTCTACATTAATTCACATAATCCTAGTGACTGCGCACACAACATTGCCAAACAAAAGAAAAAGACAGTACCTGGCCTATCAATCCAATAGAAACTCATAGGCAAAGCAATCAATTGGACTAGGCAATTACATGCAGCCATACAAAGTCCATGGGCCTTGCCTCAAAGTCGAACTCACAACCTCTCGCAGCTCAAGCAAAGAGCCTACCACTACACCAACACAGAGAAATGTAAACCTGACTCTACATTATTTCACATAATCCTAGTGACTGCGCACACAACATGGCCAAACGAAAACAAAAGACAGTAAGTGGCCTATCAATCCAATAGAAACTCATAGGCAACACAGTCCATTGGACTAAGCAATTACATGCAGCCATTCAAAGTCCATGAGCCTTGCATTAGAGTCGAACCCACAACCTCTCGCAGCCCAAGCAAAGAGCCTACCACTACACCAACACAGAGAAGTGGGAAACTGACTCTACATTAATTCCCATAACCCTAGTGACTGCGCACACAACATGGTCAAACAAAAGCAAAAGGCAGTACCTGGCCTATCAATCCAATGGAAACTCATAGGCAACATAGTCCATTGGACTAGGCAATTACATGCAGCCATACAAAGTCCATGGGCCTTGCCTCAGAGTCAAACCCACAACCTCTGGCAGAACAAGCAAAGAGCCTACAACTACAAAAACACAAAGAAGTAGGAAGCTGCGTCTACATTAATTCACATAATCCTAGTGACTGCGCACACAACATGGCCAAACAAAAGCAGAAGACATTACCTAGCCTATCAAGCCAATGGAAACTCATAGGCAACACAGTCAATTGAACTAGGCGATTACATGCAGCCATACAAACTCCATGGGCCTTGCCTCAGAGTCGAACCCACAATTTCTCGCAGCCCAAGCAAAGAGCCTACCACTACACCAACACAGAGAAGTTGGAATCTGAGTTTACATTAGTTCACATAATCCTAGTGACTGCGCACACAACATGGCCAAACAAAAGCAAAAGACAGTACCTGGCCTATCAATCCGATGGGAACTCATAGGCAACACAGTCAATTGAACTAGGCGATTACATGCAGCCATACAAACTCCATGGGCCTTGCCTCAGAGTCGAACCCACAACCTCTCGCAGCTTAAGCAAAGAGACTACCACTACACCAACACAGAGAAGTTGGAATCTGAGTTTACATTAATTCACATAATCCTAGTGACTGCGCACACAACATGGCCAAACAAAAGCAAAAGACAGTACCTGGCCTATTAATCCAATGGAAACTCATAGGCAACGCAATCCTTTGGACTAGGCAATAACATGCAGCCATACAAAGTCCATGGGCCTTGCCTCAGAGTCAAAACCACTACCTCTCAAAGCCCAAGCAAAGAGCCTACCACTACACCAACACAGAGAAGTGCGAAATTGACTCAACATAAATTCACATAATCCTAGTGACTGCGCACACAACATGGCCAAACAAAAGCAATAGACAGTCCCTGGCCTATCAATCCAATGGAAACTCATAGACAACATAGTCCATTGGACTAGGCAATTACATGCAGCCATACAAAGTCCATGGGCCTTGCCTCAGAGTCGAACTCACAACCTCTCGCAGCCCAAGAAAAAAGCCTACCACTACATCAACACAGAGAAGTGTGAAACTGACTCTACATTAATTCACATAATCCTAGTGACTGCGCACACAACATGGCCAAACAAAAGCAAAAGACAGTACCTGGCCTATCATTCCAATTGAAACTCATAGGTAACATAGTCCATTGGACTAGGCAATAACATGCAGCCATACAAAGTCCATGGGCCTTGCCTCAAAGTTGAACTCACAACCTCTCGCAGCTCTAGCAAAGAGCCTACAACTACACCAACACAGAGAAATGTGAACCTGACTCTACATTAATTCACATAATCCTAGTGACTGCGCACACAACATGGCCAAACAAAAGCAAAAGACAGTACCTGGCCATAATAGCAATTCCGGGTATGACTTCTGACATATTGAAGTGACAACCAACTAGGGAAAGCTTATGAACCCCTCTAGGTCCTTTAACCTTTTCAAATGTCCATTTCTACTGGTTTGTTCATTAGGTGGTCATAATCAATTGCCTCAATATTGCCACATTATGGTTTAATGTAATTATAGTGACTTTCATGTATATTATACTGCATAATACATGTTGTACCGTATTTGGCAATTAAGGGCTAGACTCCTGAACTAGAGGAGTGACATTATATGAGGGTAAATCTTTTGGACCTCCTTAGGTGGAGCAATCTTGTCATACCACATATTGCTGGTTTGTGTAAACTGCTATTGTCTGAATACTACTATAATAGTGTACACTGTATATCATGTGTGGCTTTTATGCAGTTTAAGCCTTACATGTGGTGGACGTGCTGCAGTTCTGCCACATATGGGACAGTGTTATTCCCTTACACGGTAAATCTGAATGTATACATGCAGTTGATTGTTCCAATAGCTGTGATTTATTTTTGACATGGATGCAATTCCTGGTGTGGTCCAGGTTTTATATTTTTACTAATACTTACAAGTTGTGTCACCACCATTGTGAATAAATATGTACACTTTGCACTTTAGAAACTCGTTTGTTCTCCTTGTTTATGCGTAATCATGAGTTTGTGCCACCCGTGTGGTCCTCAGACACTTGGGACCCCCGGGATCTTCTTGAGCATGGTTTTCTGGAATTTTGTTTATATATTGATTGTTTCTGTGTTTTTCACAGCTCATACCAGAACCAGCATGAATTTTAGGGCCAGAGACAACACCTGGCTCTCCATATTGGATGATGTCATGAAAAATGATGGTGACCTTACTAGTGGGGTGGTTGGTGCCCACTCGGATGATGTCCTTATTCACAAGTATAAAGATCTTTCCAAAAAGAGAATGAAGCTGTGGTGGAATCGGGCGTTTTTGAATAAATATATGGAAAGGGACTTGGTCCCTAGGCGCCTTAGGGTACAAGTGTTCCCGTCCTTCCCTGTTGAGGATGATGAATTTAAAACCAAATGGGAAGCATTAGCACAAACCTGTTCAAAGGGATTTCTTGCCCTGTTGAGTGATCATAATTCCCGTTCCTTGACCCAAATTGAAAGTGAATTGGAATCTCTGGATAAAATGATCACAGATAAGTGTGATACTTCAACCATAACTCGATTCAACTCAGAGATGGAAAAAGAAGTAGAGAAATGGGAGAAGGAAATTAAAATATATAAAATTAAAAAACTCAACAGGGATTTATTAGATTATTCATCTAACAAGGCATATAGATGGAAAATGGAACACACAAGAGGGCGTCAGTTTACTCGTCCCGGTAAGAACCAACGTTCCAGATCTACATCTCTGATATCTCAGACCTCGGGCGAAGGGTCCTCATCCGGGGCATCGGAGAGCTCCAACATACCTGTAGAAACAGTGGGTGACCGTGTCAAACAACGCAATCGACAATTTGTTCCCCTTGGCAAAAACAAAAAACAAGCGAACAAACTACAGGTAATTAATTTATCTGAACGTACCCTTTCCGGTGCTCAGATTGAGGTCCTCTCCCGAGGCCTGACATTTGCTCCATCTAACTCTTTCCATCTTGTTACAGCCTTGAAAGATGTTAATCTATTTGCACGAAAATTAATTCTAAAAAAACTTTTTCACAAGAAGGACTCTGTGACGGATAGCCAAGTTGAAAGGGAAGCCATCAAAAACCTGGAAGACTTACTCCAGGAGCAAGGGGCTCCGTCAACAGGTGCGTTTCCCCAATCTCTTTTACCTAGATCTACAAAGTTCCCCCCTTTCTCATTGTGCCCTGCGGTAGATATATTTGTAAGGCTAGTCAGTGACGACTTTAGGAAAATTGACACCAAACGGAGATGTGATAATCTCACCTATAAACAGAGACAAGCCCTCACTGAACTACAGGGCTACTCCGATATTGTTATAAAACCTGCTGATAAAGGGGGGAACATTGTAATCATGTCAGTTGAAAAATATGAGAGAGAGGTGCTAAGACAGTTGCGTGAAAAGGCAACATATATGAGGCTCCCATCTAATCCTCTAGAGAAATTTAGTAGTGAACTTGCGGTGATCCTTGACCGGGCCCTTGAGATCGGATTGATTGATAAAAAAATGTATGATGGACTTTGTAGGCAGTGCCCTAAAATACCGACCTTCTACATCTTACCAAAGATACACAAAGATGCCGTCAATCCGCCTGGGCGCCCGATCGTGTCCGGCATAGAGGGAATGTGCGACCCCATATGTAAATTCATTGATTACTACCTTCAACCTATGGTGGAAACACTTCCCTCTTATGTCCGTGACACGACGGACGTCCTAAGGCGCATTGACGGTATCTTTCTAGAGGATGACATGACTATTGTCACTGCTGATGTAGAGGGTCTGTATACATGTATTGCACATGAAGATGGGTTGAGAGCTGTCCGCTTCTTCTTGGAAGCATCCGGTCGGGGTGATGACATGGGTGAATTGATCTTAGAGCTGCTCCACTTCATCCTGACACACAATTTTTTTGTGTTTAAAGATTATTTTTATTTACAGAAGCGCGGCACTGCCATGGGCGCGGCCTGTGCGCCTTCGTACGCCGGCCTCTTTCTGGGTTACTGGGAGAGGCTGGTCTTTGGTGACGGAGGTGTGGGAGCCTCAGCCCATGTGCAGTGCTGGTATCGCTTCATTGATGATATTCTTTTTGTGTGGCAGGGTCCGGTGGAGCAGCTTGATCGATTCATGGGGCAACTAAATAAGAACAAATTTAACATCAAACTCACCTATAAATGCAGTAGTCGCATGATTGACTTCCTGGACGTCAAAATTATGGTTGATGACAGGGGGTCAATCCAGACCGATGTTTTCCGTAAGGATACATCGGTCAATGCGCTACTGCATGCGTCCTCTGCCCATAATCCATCTACCATCCGTGCCATTCCGACCGGCCAATTCCTTAGAATGAAGCGGATATGCTCCTCTGATCATGGTTTTGAAACTCAATCATCCGACCTCAGGGCCCGGTTTTTGGACAGGGGCTACAGCAATAGAACCATTAAACATGGTTATCACAGAGCCAAGATTACCCCGAGGGCAAAGTTACTGGCCCAGGCTCCCAAAAAACAGGAAGCCTATGATCCAGTGATACGGTTCATTGGCACTTATAACGAAAGGTGGAACACGATGCGTGAGATAATAAATAAACACTGGTCGGTCTTATTGACCGATCCAGTGTTGGCCGATAACCTCTCAGGCCGCCCATCAATGACATCAAGGCGAGCCAAAAATCTGAGAGACCTTTTGGTTAGAAGCCATTATGTTCCTCCCAAAAGTACCATCTTTGGCTCTAGGGGACCACTACAGGGTTGTTTCCCTTGTGGTCATTGCCTTGCCTGCAGAAATGTCATTCGTAGTACACAATTTTATTCCTCTGATGGCAATAAAACCTATAATATCAAACAGTATATCACGTGTGGCACTACACACGTGGTATACTTTGCCACCTGTACTTGCCCCCTGACCTATGTGGGGCTCACATCACGTGAGCTCCGCATTAGGGTAAGGGAACACGTTAGAGACATTTCTGCAGCCAGGGCAGTAATAGATACCACACTATTAAAAACACTGCCAAGGCATTTTAAGTCTCACCACTCCTGTGACCCCTCACAGTTACAAATTAGAGGTATTGATGTGATAGATGGGGGGATCAGGGGTGGTGACCTTAGAAAGCGATTGGCACAATGTGAAACAAAATGGATTCTCACATTGAACACCATGACACCTATGGGCCTTAATGAAACCGTCAGTTATGCTCCATTCTTGTGAATTAACATGTGCCCCTTCCTACCCAGCTCAATTATGACATCCTCCGAGTGATCATTAGTACCCCACTGTAATTCTTGTTCGTGTTTTTATTATTGATTTTAACTTTATCTCTGGTCCTGTTGTTCTAATGCCGGTTTTTCTTATTTGGATTTTTCCTTTGTCATAGGCAAAATCACTATATAATCATATGGATTTCCTAGAAAACTCCTTGTGTGGTACCACTTTAAATTGTGAAGTAAATGTACATCTTTATAGCATGTAACTTATCCGCTCCCGGCTCTCATGTGCGCATGCCCGGGTCCTCTGCATCTCTCCGTGTTGTTGCCGCTGTCTGTTGCCTGCGCATGCGCGGGAGCTATGGCGACGCGTCCTCCGCTCCCGCGCATGCGCACATTGGTGTGACGGCGTCGCATCACGTGAGAGCTGCCGGATGGATCTGCGCATGCGCCGTTACGTGACTTCCAGGTACGGAATCGGCGCCACCATTTAAAAACCGGCATTCTTGGGACATACACCATGGCACCCCTTCCCCTGAAGAAGATAAAGAACGCTTCAATCGCAACGTACGTCGGGCAGCCTGGGGACCACGATCCTGGACCATCGGTGTGCATCTGCCGTTTATGTGTTGGACACTTATCAGCAATTCCGGGTATGACTTCTGACATATTGAAGTGACAACCCACTAGGGAAAGCGTATGAACCCCTCTAGGTCCTTTAACCTCTTCAAATGTCCATTTCTACTGGTTTGTTCATTAGGTGGTCATAATCAATTGCCTCAATATTGCCACATTATGGTTTAATGTAATTATAGTGACTTTCATGTATATTATACTGCATAATACATGTTGTACCGTATTTGGCAATTAAGGGCTAGACTCCTGAACTAGAGGAGTGACATTATATGAGGGTAAATCTTTTGGACCTCCTTAGGTGGAGCAATCTTGTCATACCACATATTGCTGGTTTGTGTAAACTGCTATTGTCTGAATACTACTATAATAGTGTACACTGTATATCATGTGTGGCTTTTATGCAGTTTAAGCCTTACATGTGGTGGACGTGCTGCAGTTCTGCCACATATGGGACAGTGTTATTCCCTTACACGGAAAATCTGAATGTATACATGCAGTTGATTGTTCCAATAGCTGTGATTTATTTTTGACATGGATGCAATTCCTGGTGTGGTCCAGGTTTTATATTTTTACTAATACTTACAAGTTGTGTCACCACCATTGTGAATAAATATGTACACTTTGCACTTTAGAAACTCGTTTGTTCTCCTTGTTTATGCGTAATCATGAGTTTGTGCCACCCGTGTGGTCCTCAGACACTTGGGACCCCCGGGATCTTCTTGAGCATGGTTTTCTGGAATTTTGTTTATATATTAATTCACATAATCCTACCGACTGCGCACACAACATGGCCAAACAAAAGAAAATACCTGGCCTATCAATCCAATGGAAACTCATAGGCAACACAGTCCATTAGACTAGGCAAATACATGCAGCCATACAAAGCCCCTGGGCCTTGCCCCAGAGTCGAACCCACAACCTCTTGTAGCCCAAGCAAAGAGCCTACAAATACACCAACACAGAGAAGTGGAAAACTGATTCTACATTAATTCACATAATCCTAGTGACTGCGCACACAACATGGCCAAACAAAAGCAAAAGACATTACCTGGCCTATAAATCCAATAGAAACTCATAGGCAAAGCAATCAATCGGACTAGGCAATTACATGCAGCCATACAAAGTCCATGGGCCTTGCCTCAGAGTCGAACCCACAACCTCTTGTAGCCCAAGCAAAGAGCCTACCACTACACCAACACAGAGAAGTTGGTACAGAGTTTACATTAGTTCACATAATCCTAGTGACTGTGCACACAACATGGCCAAACAAAAGCAAAAGACAGTCCCTGGCCTATCAATCCAATGGAAACTCATATACAACATAGTCCATTGGACTAGGCAATTACATGCAGCCATACAAAGTCCATGGGCCTTGCCTCAGAGTCAAACCCACAACCTCTGGCAGAACAAGCAAAGAGCTTACAACTACACCAACACAAAAAAGTAGGAAGCTGCGTCTACATTAATTTACATATTCCTAGCGACTGCGCACACAACATGGCCAAACAAAAGCAAAAGACATTACCTGGCCTATCAAGCCAATGGAAACTCATAGGCAACACAGTCCATTGGACTAAACAATTACATGCAGCCATACAAAGTCCATGGGCTTTGCCTCAGAGTCAAACCCACAATTTCTCGCATCCCAAGCAAAGAGCCTACCACTACAACAACACAGACAAGTTGGAAACTGAGTTTACATTAGTTCACATAATCCTAGTGACTGTGCACACAACATGGCGAAACAAATGCAAAAGACATTATCTGGCCTATCAATCCAATGGAAACTCATAGGCAACACAGTCCATTAGACTAGGCAAATACATGCAGCCATACAACGTTCATGGGCCTTGCCTCAGAGTCGAACCCACAACCTCTTGGAGAACAAGCAAAGAGCCTACCACTAAACCAACACAGAGAAGTTGGAAACTGATTCTACATTAATTCACATAATCCTACCGACTGCGCACACAACATGGCTAAACAAAAGCAAAAGACAGTACCTGGCTTATCAATCCAATGGAAACTCATAGGCAACACAGTCCATTGGACTAGGCAATACCATGCAGCCATAAAAAGTCCATGGGTCTTGCCTCAGAGTCAAACCCACAACCTCTCGCAGCTCAAGCAAAGAGCCTACCACTACACCAACACAGAGAAATGTGAACCTGCCTCTACATTAATTCACATAATCCTAGTGAGTGCGCACACAACATGGCCAAACGAAAACAAAATACAGTACCTGGCCTATCAATCCAATGGAAACTCATAGGCAACACAGTCCATTGGACTAGGCAATTACATGCAGCCATAAAAAGTCCATGGGCCTTGCCTCAGAGTCAAACCCACAACCTCTCAAAGCCCAAGCAAAGAGCCTACCACTACACCAACAAAGAGAAATGTGAAACTGACTCTACATTAATTCACATATTCCTAGTGACTGCGCACACAACATGGCCAAACAAAAGCAAAAGAAAGCACCTGGCCTATCAATCCAATGGAAACTCATAGGTAACGCAGTCCATTGGACTATGCAATTACATGCAGCCATACAAAGTCCATGGGCCTTGCCTCAGAGTCGAACTCACAACCTCTCGCAGCCCAACGAAAAAGCCTACCACTTCAGCAACACAGAGAATTGTGAAACTGTCTCTACATTAACTCACATAATCCTAGTGACTGCGCACAAAACATGGCCAAACGAAAACAAAAGACAGTACCTGGCCTATCAATCCATTGGACTAGGCAATTACATGCAGCCATACAAAGTCCATGGGCCTTGCCTCAGAGTCAAACCCACAACCTCTTACAGCCCAAGCAAAGAGCCCACCACTACACCAACACAGAGAAGTGCGAAACTGACTCAACATAAATTCACATAATCCTAGTGACTGCGCACACAACATGGCCAAACAAAAGCTAAAGACAGTCCCTTGCCTATCAATCCAATGGAAACTCATAGACAACATAGCCCATTGGAATAGGCAATTACATGCAGCCTCACAAAGTCCATGGGCCTTGCCTCAGAGTCAAACCCACAACCTCTGGCAGAACAAGCAAAGAGCCTACAACTACACCAACACAAAGAAGTAGGAAGCTGCGTCTACATTAATTCACATAATCCTAGTGAATGCGCACACAACATGGCCCAAACAAAAGCAAAAGACATTACCTGGCCTATCAGGCCAATGGAAACTCATAGGCAACACAGTCCATTGAACTAGGCGATTACATGCAGCCATACAAAGTCCATGGGCCATGCCGCAGAGTCAAACCCACAACCTCTCGCAGCCAAGCAAAGCAGCTTCCACTACACCAACACAGAGAAGTGGGAAACGGATTCTACATTAATTCACATAATCCTAGTGACTGCGCACACAACATGGCCAAACAAAAGCAAAAGACAATACCTGGCCTATCAATCCAATGGAAACTCGTAGGCAACACAGTCCATTGGACTTGGCAATTACATGCAGCCATACAAAGTCCATGGGCCTTGCCTCAGAGTCAAACCCACAACCTCTGGCAGAACAAGCAAAGAGCCTACAACTACACCAACACAAAGAAGTAGGAAGTTGCGTCTACATTAATTCACATAATCCTAGTGAATGTGCACACAACATGGCCAAACAAAAGCAAAAGACATTACCTGGCCTATCAAGCCAATGGAAACTCATAGGCAACACAGTCCATTGAACTAGACAATTACATGGAGACATACAAAGTCCATGGGCCTTGCCTCAAAGTCAAACCCACAACCTCTCGCAGCCAAGCAAAGAGCCTACCACTACACCAACACAGATAAGTGGGAAACTGATTCTACATTAATTCACATAATCCTACCGACTGCGCACACAACATGGCCAAACAAAAGACAATACCTGGCCTATCAATCCAATGGAAACTCATAGTCCATTAGACTAGGCAAATACATGCAGCCATACAAAGTTCATGGGCCTTGCCTCAGAGTCGAACCCACAACTTCTTGGAGAACAAGCAAAGAGCCTACCACTAAACCAACACAGAGAAGTTGGAAACCAACTCTACATTAATTCACATAATCCTAGTGACTGCGCACACAACATGGCCAAACAAAAGCAAAAGACAGTACCTGGCCTATCAATCCAATGGAAACTCATAGGTAACACAGTACATTAGACTAGGCAATTAAATGCAGCCATACAAAGCCCATGGGCCTTGCCCCAGAGTCGAACCCACAACCTCTCGTAGCCCAAGCAAAGAGCCTACCAATACACCAACACAGAGAAGTGAAAAACTGATTCTACATTAATTCACATAATCCTAGTAACTGCGCACACAACATGGCCAAACAAAAGCAAAAGACAGTACCTGGCCTATCAATCCAATAGAAACTCATAGGCAAAGCAATCAATTGGACTAGGCAATTACATGCAGCCATACAAAGTCCATGGGCCTTGCCTCAGAGTCGAACCCACAACCTCTTGTAGCCCAAGCAAAGAGCCTACCACTAAACCAACACAGAGAAGAGCGAAACTGACTCAACATAAATTCACATAATCCTAGTGACTGCACACACAACATGGCCAAACAAAAGCAAAAGACAGTCCCTGGCCTATCAATCCAATGGAAACTCATATACAACATAGTCCATTGGACTAGGCAATTACATGCAGCCATACAAAGTCCATGGGCCTTGCCTCAGAGTCAAACCCACAACCTCTGGCAGAACAAGCAAAGAGCTTACAACTACACCAACACAAAAAAGTAGGAAGGTGCGTCTACATTAATTCACATATTCCTAGAGACTGCGCACACAACATGGCCAAACAAAAGCAAAAGACATTACCTGGCCTATCAAGCCAATGGAAACTCATAGGCAACACAGTCCATTGGACTAAACAATTACATGCAGCCATACAAAGTCCATGGGCTTTGCCTCTGAGTCAAACCCACAATTTGTCGCAGCCCAAGCAAAGAGCCTACCACTACACCAACACAGACAAGATGGAAACTGAGTTTACATTAGTTCACATAATCCTAGTGACTGTGCACACAACATTGCGAAACAAATGCAAAAGACATTATCTGGCCTATCAATCCAATGGAAACTCATAGGCAACACAGTCCATTAGACTAGGCAAATACATGCAGCCATACAAAGTTCATGGGCCTTGCCTCAGAGTCGAACCCACAACCTCTTGGAGAACAAGCAAAGAGCCTACCACTAAACCAACACAGAGAAGTTGGAAACAGACTCTACATTAATTCACATAATCCTAGTGACTGCGCACACAACATGGCCAAACAAAAGCAAAAGACAGTACCTGGCCTATCAATCCAATGGAAACTCATAGGCAACACAGTCCATTGGACTAGACAATTACATGGAGACATACAAAGTCCATGGGCCTTGCTTCAGAGTCAAACCCACAACCTCTCGCAGCTAAGCAAAGAGCCTACCACTACACCAATACAGAGAAGTGGGAAACTGATTCTACATTAATTCACATAATCCTACCGACTGCGCACACAACATGGCTAAACAAAAGCAAAAAACAGTACCTGGCTTATCAATCCAATGGAAACTCATAGGCAACACAGTCCATTGGACTAGGCAATAACATGCAGCCATACAAAGTCCATGGGCCTTGCCTAAAAGTCGAACTCACAACCTCTCGCAGCTCAAGCAAAGAGCCTACCACTACACCAACACAGAGAAATGTGAACCTGCCTCTACATTAATTCACATAATCCTAGTGACTGCGCACACAACATGGCCAAACGAAAGCAAAAGTCCATACCTGGCCTATCAATCCAATGGAAACTCATAGGCAACACAGTCCATTGGACTAGGCAATTACATGCAGCCATAAAAAGTCCATGGGCCTTGCCTCAGAGTCAAACCCACAACTTCTCGCAGCCCAAGCAAAGATCCTACCACTAGACCAACACAGAGAAATGTGAAACTGACTCTACATTAATTCACATAATCCTAGTGACTGCGCACACAACATGGCCAAACGAAAGCAAAAGTCAATACCTGGCCTATCAATCCAATGGAAACTCATAGGCAACACAGTCCAGTGGACTAGGCAATTACATGCAGTTATACAAAGTCCATGAACCTTGCATTAGAGTCAAACCCACAACTTCTCGCAGCCAAAGCAAAGAGCCTACCACTACACCAACACAGAGAAGTTTGAAACTGACTCTTCATTAACTCAAATAATCCTAGTGACTGCGCACACAACATGGCCAAACGAAAGCAAAAGACAGTACCTGGCCTATCAATCCAATGGAAACTCATTGGCAACACAGTCCATTGGACTAGGCAATTACATGCAGCCATACAAAGTCCATGGGCCTTGCCTCAGAGTCGAACTCACAACATCTCGCAGCCCAAGAAAAAAGCCTACCACTACAGCAACACAGAGAAGTGTGAAACTGACTCTACATTAATTCACATAATCCTAGTGACTGCGCACACAACATGGCCAAACAAAAGCAAAAGACAGTACCTGGCCTATCATTCCAATTAAAACTCATAGGCAACATAGTCCATTGGACTAGGCAATAACATGCAGCCATACAACGTCCATGGGCCTTGCCTCAAAGTCGAACTCACAACCTCTCGCAGCTCAAGCAAAGAGCCTACCACTACACCAACACAGAGAAATGTGAACCAGACTCTACATTAATTCACATAATCCTAGTGACTGCGCACACAACATGGCCAAACAAAAGCAAAAGGCAGTACCTGGCCTATCAATCCAATGGGAACTCATAGGCAACACAGTCAATTGAACTACGCAATTATATGCAGCCATACAAACTCCATGGGCCTTGCCTCAGAGTCGAACCCACAACCTCTCGCAGCTTAAGCAAAGAGCCTACCCCTAAACCAACACAGAGAAGTTGGGAACCGATTCTACATTAATTCACATAATCCTAGTGACTGCGCACACAACATGGCCAAACAAAAGCAAAAGGCAGTACCTGGCCTATCAATCCAATGGAAACTCATAGGCAACACAGTCCATTGGACTAGACAATTACATGGAGACATACAAAGTCCATGGGCCTTGCCTCAGAGTCAAACCCACAACCTCGCGCAGCCAAGCAAAGAGCCTACTACTACACCAACACAGAAAAGTGAGAAACTGGTACTACATTAATTCACATAATCCTACCGACTGCGCACACAACATGGCCAAACAAAAGCAAAAGTCAGTACCTGGCTTATCAATCCAATGGAAACTCATAGGCAACACAGTCCATTGGACTAGAAAATTACATGGAGACATACAAAGTCCATGGGCCTTGCCTCAGAGTCAAACCCTCAACCTCTCGCAGCCAAGCAAAGAGCCTACCACTACACCAACACAGAGAAGTGGGAAACTGTTTCTACATTAATTCACATAATCCTACCGACTGCGCACACAACATGGCTAAACAAAAGACAATACCTGGCCTATCAATTCAATGGAAACTCATTGGCAACACAGTCCATTGGACTAGGCAATTACATGCAGCCATACAAAGTCCATGGGCTTTGCCTAAAAGTCAAACCCACAACTTCTCGCAGCCCAAGCAAGGAGCCTACCACTACACCAACACAGAGAAGTGGGAAACTGATTCTACATTAATTCACATAATCCTACCGACTGCGCACACAACATGGCCAAACAAAAGACAATACCTGGCCTATCAATCCAATGGAAACTCATAGGCAACACAGCCCATTAGACTAGTCAAATACATGCAGCCATACAAAGTTCATGGGCCTTGCCTCAGAGTCGAACCCACATCCTCTTGGAGAACAAGCAAAGAGCCTACCACTAAACCAACACAGAGAAGTTGGAAACTGACTCTACATTAATTCACATAATCCTAGTGACTGCGCACACAACATGGCCAAACAAAAGCAAAAGACATTACCTGGCCTATCAATCCAATGTAAACTCATAGGTAACACAGTACATTGGACTAGGCAATTGCATGCAGCTATACAAAGCCCATGGGCCTTGCCCCAGAGTCAAACCCACAACCTCTCGTAGCCCAAGCAAAGAGCCTACCAATACACCAACACAGAGAAGTGGAAAACAGATTCTACATTAATTCACATAATCCTAGTGACTGCGCACACAACATGGCCAAACAAAAGCAAAAGACGGTACCTGGCCTATCAATCCAATGGAAACTCATAGGCAACGCAATCAATTGGACTAGGCAATTACATGCAACCATACAAAGTCCATGGGCCTTGTCTCAGAGTCAAACCCACAACCTCTCTCAGCCCAAGCAAAGAGCCTACCACTACACCAACACAGAGAAAAGCGAAACTGACTCAACATAAATTCACATAATCCTAGTGACTGCGCACACAACATGGCCAAACAAAAGCAAAAGACAGTCCCTGGCCTATCAATCCAATGGAAACTCATAGACAACATAGTCCATTGGACTAGGCAATTACATGCAGCCATACAAAGTCCATGGGCCTTGCCTCAGAGTCAAACCCACAACCTCTGGCAGAACAAGCAAAGAGCTTACAACTACACCAACACAAAAAAGTAGGAAGCTGCGTCTACATTAATTCACATATTCCTAGTGACTGCGCACACAACATGGCCAAACAAAAGCAAAAGACATTACCTGGCCTATCAAACCAGTGGAAACTCATAGGCAACACAGTCCATTGGACAAGACAATTACATGCAGCCATACAAAGTCCATGGGCTTTGCCTCAGAGTCAAACCCACAATTTCTCGCAGCCCAAGCAAAGAGCCTACCACTACACCAACACAGAGACGTTGGTAACAGAGTTTACATTAGTTCACATAATCCTAGTGACTGTGCACACAACATGGCCAAACAAATGCAAAAGACATTATCTGGCCTATCAATCCAATGGAAACTCATAGGCAACACAGTCCATTAGACTAGGCAAATACATGCAGCCATACAAAGTTCATGGGCCTTGCCTCAGAGTCGAACCCACAACCTCTTGGAGAACAAGCAAAGAGCCTACCACTAAACCAACACAGAGAAGTAGGTGAATGACTCTACATTAATTCACATAATCCTAGTGACTGCGCACACAACATGGCCAAACAAAAGCAAAAGACAGTATCTGGCCTATCAATCCAATTGAAGCTCATAAGCAACATAGTCCATTGGACTAGGCAATAACATGCAGCCATACAATGTCCATGGGCCTTGCCTCAAAGTCGAACTCACAACCTCTTGCAGTTTAAGCAAAGAGCCTACTACTACACCAACACAGAGAAATGTGAACCTGACTCTACATTAATTCACATAAACCTAGTGACTGCGCACACAACATGGCCAAACGAAAGCAAAAGTCAATACCTGGCCTATCAATCCAATGGAAACTCATAGGCAACACAGTCCATTATACTAGGCAATTACATGCAGCCATAAAAAGTCCAAGGGCCTTGCCTCAGAGTCAAATCCACAACCTCTCGCAGCTCAAGCAAAGAGCCTACCACTACACCAACACAGAGAAATGTGAAACTGACTCTATATTAATTCACATAATCCTAGTGACTGCGCACACAACATGGCCAAACGAAAGCAAAAGTCAATACCTGGCCTATCAATCCAATGGAAACTCATAGGCAACACAGTCCTTTGGACTAGGCAATTAGATGCAGCCATACAAAGTCCATGAGCCTTGCATTTGAGTCGAACTCACAACCTCTCCCAGCCCAAGCAAAGAGCCTACCACTACACCAACACAGAGAAGTGGGAAACTGACTCAACATTAATTCACATAATCCTAGTGACTGCGTACAAAACATGGCCAAACAAAAGCAAAAGAAGGCACCTGGCCTATCAATCCAATGGAATCTCATAGGTAACACAGTCCATTGGACTATGCAATTACATGCAGCCATAAAAAGTCCATGGGCCTTGCCTCAGAGTCGAACTCACAACCTCTCGCAGCCCAAGAAAAAAGCCTACCACTACAGCAACACGGAGAAGTGTGAAACCGACTCTACATTAACTCACATAATCCTAGTGACTGCGCACACAACATGGCCAAACAAAAGCAAAAGACAGTACCTGGCCTATCAATCCAATGGAAACTCAGAGGCAACCCCATCCATTGGACTAGGCAATTACATGCAGCCATACAGAGTCCATGGGCCTTGCCTCAGAGTCTATCCCACAACCTCTGGCAGAACAAGCAAAGAGCCTACAACCACACCAACACAAAGAAGTAGGAAGCTGCATCTACATTAATTCACATAATCCTAGTGACTGCGCACACAACATGGCCAAACAGAAGCAAAAGACATTACCTGGCCTATCAAGCCAATGGATACTCATAGGCAACACAGTCCATTGAACTAGGCAATTACATGCAGCCATACAAAGTCCATGGGCCTTGCCTCAGAGTCAAACCCACAACTTCTCGCAGCCAAGCAAAGCGCCTTCCACTACACCAACACAGAGAAGTGGGAAACTGATTCTACATTAATTCACATAATCCTACCGACTTCGCACACAACATAACCAAACAAAAGACAATACCTGGCCTATCAGTCCAATGAAAACTCATAGGCAACACAGTTCATTGGACTAGGCAATTACATGCAGCCATACAAAGTCTATGGGCTTTGCCTCAGAGTCAAACCCACATTTTCTCGCAGACCAAGAAAAGAGCCTACCACTACACCAACACAGAGAAGTTGAAAACTGAGTTTACATTAGTTCACATAATCCTAGTGACTGCGCACACAACATGGCCAAACAAAAGCAAAAGGTAGTACCTGGCCTATCAATCCAATAGGAACTCATAGGTAACACAGTCAACTGAAATAGGCAATTACATGCATCCATACAAACTCCATGGGCCTTGCCTCAAAGTCGAACCAACAACCTTTCGCAGCTTAAGCAAAAAGACTACCTCTACACCAACACAGAGAAGTAGGTAAAGGACTCTACATTAATTCACATAATCCTAGAGACTGCGCACACAACATGGCCAAACAAATGCAAAAGACATTATCTGGCCTATCAATCCAATGAAATCATAGGCAACATAGTCCATTAGACTAAGCAAATATATGCAGCCATACAAAGTTAATGGGCCTTGCCTCAGAGTCGAACCCACAACCTCTTGGAGAACAAGCAAAGAGCCTACCACTAAACCAACACAGAGAAGTTGGAAACAAACTCTACATTAATTCACAGAATCCTAGTGACTGCGCACACAACATGGCAAAACAAAAGCAAAAGACAGCACCTGGCCTATCAATCCAATGGAAACTCAAAGCTAACACAGTACATTGGACTATGCAATTACATGCAGCCATACAAAGCCCATTGGCCTTGCCCCAGAGTCGAACCCACACCCTCTCGTAGCCCAAGGAAAGAGCCTACTAATACACCAACACAGAGAAGTGGAAAACCAATTCTTCATTAATTCACATAATCCTAGTGACTGCGCACATAACATGGCCAAACAAAAGCAAAAGACAACACCTGGCCTATCAAACCAATGGAAACTCATAGGCAACACAGTCCATTGGACTAGACAATTACATGGAGACATACAAAGTCCATGGGCCTTGCATTAGAGTCGAACCCACAACCTCTCGCAGCCCAAGCAAAGAGCCTACCACTACACCAACACAGAGAAGTGGGAAACTGTTTCTACATTAATTCAAATAATCCTACCGACTGCGCACACAACATGGCCAAACAAAAGACAATACCTGGCCTATCAATTCAAAGGAAACTCATAGGCAACACAGTCCATTGGACTTGGCAATTACATGCAGCCATACAAAGTCCATGGGCTTTGCCTCAGAGTCAAACCCACAATTTCTCGCAGCCCAAGGAAATAGCCTACGATTACACCAACACAGAGAAGTTGGAAACTGAGTTTACATTAGTTCACATAATCCTAGTGACTGCGCACACAACATGGCCAAACAAAAGACAATACCTGGCCTATCAATTCAATGGAAACTCATAGGCAACACAGTCAATTGAACTAGGCAATTACATGCTGCCATACAAACTCCATGGGCTTTGCCTCAGAGTCGAACCCACAACCTCTCGCAGTTTAAGCAAAGAGACTACCACTACACCAACACAGAGAAGAAGGTGAATGACTCTACATTAATTCACATAATCCTAGTGACTGCGCACATAACATGGCCAAACAAAAGCAAAAGACAGTACCTGGCCTATCAATCAAATTGAAACTCATAAGCAACAAAGAGACTACAACTACACCAACACAGAGAAGTAGGTGAATGACTCTACATTAATTCACATAATCCTAGTGACTGCGAACACAACATGGCCAAACAAAAGCAAAAGACAGTACCTTGCCTATCAATCCAATTGAAACTCATAGGCAACATAGTCCATTGGACTAGGCAATAACATGCAGCCATACAAAGTCCATGGGCCATGCCTCAAAGTCTAACTCACAAACTCTCGCAGCTCAAGCAAAGAGCCTACCACTACACCAACACAGAGAAATGTGAACCTGACTCTACATTAATTCACATAATCCTAGTAATGTACTGTGTTACCTATGAGTTTACATTGGATTGATAGGCCAGGTAATGTCTTTTGCTTTTGTTTGGCCATGTTGTGTGCGCAGTCACTAGGATTATGTGAATTAATGTAGAGTCGGTTTCCAACTTCTCTGTGTTGGATTAGTGGTAGGCTCTTTGCTTGTTCTCCAAGAGGATGTGGGTTCGACTCTGAGGCAAGGCCCATGAACTTTATATGGCTGCATGTATTTGCCTAGTCTAATGGACTGTGTTGCCTATGAGTTTCCATTGGATTGATAGGCCAGGTGTTGTCTTTTGTTTGGCCATGTTGTGTGCGCAGTCGGTAGGATTATGTGAATTAATGTAGAATCAGTTTCCCACTTCTCTGTGTTGGTGTAGTGGTAGGCTCTTTGCTTGGCTGCGAGAGGTTGTGGGTTTGACTCTGAGGAAAGGCCCATGGACTTTGTATGTCTCCATGTAATTGTCTAGTCCAATGGACTGTGTTGCCTATGATTTTCCATTGGACTGATAGGCCAGGTACTGTCTTTTGCTTTTGTTTGGCCATGTTGTGTGCGCAGTCACTAGGATTATGTGAATTAATGTAAACTCAGTTACCAACTTCTCTGTGTTGGTGTAGTGGTAGGCTCTTTGCTTGGGCTGCGAGAAGTTGTGGGTTTGACTTTTAGGCAAAGCCCATGGACTTTGTATGGCTGCATGTAATTGCCTAGTCCAATGGACTGTGTTGCCTATGAGTTTCCATTGAATTGATAGGCCAGGTATTGTCTTTTGTTTGGCCGTGTTGTGTGCGCAGTCGGTAGGATTATGTGAATTAATGTAGAATCAGTTTCCCACTTCTCTGTGTTGGTTTAGGGGTAGGCTCTTTGCTTAAGCTGCGAGAGGTTGTGGGTTCGACTCTGAGGCAAGGCCCATGGAGTTTGTATGGCTGCATGTAATTGCGTAGTTCAATTGACTGTGTTGCGTATGAGTTCCCATTGGATTGATAGGCCAGGTACTGCCTTTTGCTTATGTTTGGCCATGTTGTGTTCGCAGTCACTAGGATTATGTGAATTAATGTAGAGTCAGGTTCACATTTCTCTGTGTTGGTGTAGTGGTAGGCTCTTTGCTTGAGCTGCGAGAGGTTGTGAGTTAGACTTTGAGGCAAGGCCCATGGACTTTGTATTGCTGCATGTTATTGCCTAGTCCAATGGACTATGTTGCCTATGAGTTTCAATTGGATTGATAGGCCAGGTACTGTCTTTTGCTTTTGTTTGGCCATGTTGTGTTCGCAGTCACTAGGATTATGTGAATTAATGTAGAGTCATTCACCTACTTCTCTGTGTTGGTGTAGTTGTAGTCTCTTTGCTTAAGCTGTGAGAGGTTGTGGGTTCGACTCTGAGGCAAAGCACATGGAGTTTGTATGGCAGCATGTAATTGCCTAGTTCAATTGACTGTGTTGCCTATGAGTTTCCATTGAATTGATAGGCCAGGTATTGTCTTTTGTTTGGCCATGTTGTGTGCGCAGTCACTAGGATTATGTGAACTAATGTAAACTCAGTTTCCAACTTCTCTGTGTTGGTGTAATCGTAGGCTATTAACTTGGGCTGCGAGAAATTGTGGCTTTGACTCTGAGGCAAAGCCCATGGACTTTGTATGGCTGCATGTAATTGCCAAGTCCAATGGACTGTGTTGCCTATGAGTTTCCTTTGAATTGATAGGCCAGGTATTGTCTTTTGTTTGGCCATGTTGTGTGCGCAGTCAGTAGGATTATTTGAATTAATGTAGAATCAGTTTCCCACTTCTCTGTGTTGGTGTAGTGGTAGGCTCTTTGCTTGGGCTGCGAGAGGTTGTGGGTTCGACTCTAATGCAAGGCCCATGGACTTTGTATGGCTGCATGTAATTGCCTAGTCCAATGTACTGTGTTAGCTTTGAGTTTCCATTGGATTGATAGGCCAGGTACTGTCTTTTGCTTTTGTTTGGCCATGTTGTGTGCGCAGTCACTAGGATTCTGTGAATTAATGTAGAGTCTGTTTCCAACTTCTCTGTGTTGGTTTAGTGGTAGGCTCTTTGCTTGTTCTCCAAGAGGTTGTGGGTTCGACTCTGAGGCAAAGCCCATTAACTTTGTATGACTTTGCTTAGTCTAATGGACTATGTTGCCTATGATTTCATTGGATTGATAGGCCAGATAATATCTTTTGCATTTGTTTGGCCATGTTGTGTGCGCAGTCACTAGGATTATGTGAATTAATGTAGAGTCATTTACCTACTTCTCTGTGTTGGTGTAGTGGTAGTCTCTTTGCTTAAGCTGCGAAAGGTTGTTGGGTCGACTTTGAGGCAAGGCCCATGGAGTTTGTATGGCTGCATGTAATTGCCTATTTTAGTTGACTGTGTTACCTATGAGTTCCTATTGGATTGATAGGCCAGGTACTACCTTTTGCTTTTGTTTGGCCATGTTGTGTGCGCAGTCACTAGGATTATGTGAACTAATGTAAACTCAGTTTTCAACTTCTCTGTGTTGGTGTAGTGGTAGGCTCTTTGCTTGGGCTGCGAGAAAATGTGGGTTTGACTCTGAGGCAAAGCCCATAGACTTTGTATGGCTGCATGTAATTGCCTAGTTCAATGGACTGTGTTGCCTATGAGTTTCCATTGGCTTGATAGGCCAGGTAATGTCTTTTGCTTCTGTTTGGCCATGTTGTGTGCGCAGTCACTAGGATTATGTGAATTAATGTAGATGCAGCTTCCTACTTCTTTGTGTTGGTGTGGTTGTAGGCTCTTTGTTTGTTCTGCCAAAGGTTGTGGGATAGACTCTGAGGCAAGGCCCATGGACTCTGTATGGCTGCATGTAATTGCCTAGTCCAATGGATGGGGTTGCCTCTGAGTTTCCATTGGATTGATAGGCCAGGTACTGTCTTTTGCTTTCGTTTGGCCATGTTGTGTGCGCAGTCACTAGGATTATGTGAATTAATGTAGAATCTGTTTTCCACTTCTCTGTGTTGGTGTATTGGTAGGATCTTTGCTTGGGCTGCGAGAAGTTGTGGGTTTGACTCTGAGGCAAGGCCCATGGACTTTTTATGGCTGCATGTAATTGCCTAGTCCAATGGACTGTGTTGCCTATGAGTTTCCATTGGATTGATAGGCCAGGTATGGAATTTTGCTTTCGTTTGGCCATGTTGTGTGCGCAGTCACTAGGATTATGTGAATTAATGTAGAGGCAGGTTCACATTTCTCTGTGTTGGTGTAGTGGTAGGCTCTTTGCTTGGGCTGCGAGAAGTTGTGGGTTTGACTTTTAGGCAAAGCCCATGGACTTTGTATGGCTGCATGTAATTGCCAAGTCCAATGGACTGTGTTGCCTATGAGTTTCCATTGAATTGATAGGCCAGGTATTGTCTTTTGTTTGGCCATGTTGTGTGCGCAGTCGGTAGGATTATGTGAATTAATGTAGAATCAGTTTCCCACTTCTCTGTGTTGGTGTAGTGGTAGGCTCTTTGCTTGGCTGCGAGAGGTTGAGGGTTTGACTCTGAGGCAAGGCCCATGGACTTTGTATGTCTCCATGTAATTTTCTAGTCCAATGGACTGTGTTGCCTATGAGTTTCCATTGGATTGATAAGCCAGGTACTGACTTTTGCTTTTGTTTGGCCATGTTGTGTGCGCAGTCAGTAGGATTATGTGAATTAATGTAGTACCAGTTTCCCACTTTTCTGTGTTGGTGTAGTAGTAGGCTCTTTGCTTGGCTGCGCGAGGTTGTGGGTTTGACTCTGAGGCAAGGCCCATGGACTTTGTATGTCTCCATGTAATTGTCTAGTCCAATGGACTGTGTTGCCTATGAGTTTCCATTGGATTGATAGGCCAGGTACTGTCTTTTGCTTTTGTTTGGCCATGTTGTGTGCGCAGTCACTAGGATTATGTGAATTAATGTAGAGTCTGGTTCATATTTCTCTGTGTTGGTGTAGTGGTAGGCTCTTTGCTTGAGCTGCGAGAGGTTGTGAGTTCGACTTTGAGGCAAGGCCCATGGACGTTGTATGGCTGCATGTTATTGCCTAGTCCAATGGACTATGTTGCCTATGAGTTTTAATTGGAATGATAGGCCAGGTACTGTCTTTTGCTTTTGTTTGGCCATGTTGTGTGCGCAGTCACTAGGATTATGTGAATTAATGTAGAGTCAGTTTCACACTTCTCTGTGTTGCTGTAGCGGTAGGCTTTTTTTCTTGGGCTGCGAGAGGTTGTGAGTTCGACTCTAATGCAAGGTTCATGGACTTTGTATAACTGCATGTAATTGCCTAGTCCACTGGACTGTGTTGCCTATGAGTTTCCATTGGATTGATAGGCCAGGTATTGACTTTTGCTTTCGTTTGGCCATGTTGTGTGCGCAGTCACTAGGATTATGTGAATTAATGTAGAGTCAGTTTCACATTTCTCTGTGTTGGTGTAGTGGTAGGATCTTTGCTTGGGCTGCGAGAAGTTGTGGGTTTGACTCCGAGGCAAGGCCCATGGACTTTTTATGGCTGCATGTAATTGCCTAGTCCAATGGACTGTGTTGCCTATGAGTTTCCATTGGATTGATAGGCCAGGTATGGACTTTTGCTTTCGTTTGGCCATGTTGTGTGCGCAGTCACTAGGATTATGTGAATTAATGTAGAGGCAGGTTCACATTTCTCTGTGTTGGTGTAGTGGTAGGCTCTTTGCTTGAGCTGCGAGAGGTTGTGAGTTCGACTTTGAGGCAAGGCCCATGGACTTTGTATGGCTGCATGTTATTGCCTAGTCCAATGGACTGTGTTGCCTATGAGTTTCCATTGGATTGATAAGCCAGGTACTGTCTTTTGCTTTTGTTTAGCCATGTTGTGTGCGCAGTCGGTAGGATTATGTGAATTAATGTAGAATCAGTTTCCCACTTCTCTGTATTGGTGTAGTGGTAGGCTCTTTGCTTGGCTGCGAGAGGTTGTGGGTTTGACTCTGAAGCAAGGCCCATGGACTTTGTATGTCTCCATGTAATTGTCTAGTCCAATGGACTGTGTTGCCTATGAGTTTCCATTGGATTGATAGGCCAGGTACTGTCTTTTGCTTTTGTTTGGCCATGTTGTGTGCGCAGTCACTAGGATTATGTGAATTAATGTAGAGTCAGTTTCCAACTTCTCTGTGTTGGTTTAGTGGTAGGCTCTTTGCTTGTTCTCCAAGAGGTTGTGGGTTCGACTCTGAGGCAAGGCCCATGAACTTTGTATGGCTGCATGTATTTGCCTAGTCTAATGGACTGTGTTGCCTATGAGTTTCCATTGGATTGATAGGCCAGATAATGTCTTTTGCATTTGTTTCGCAATGTTGTGTGCACAGTCACTAGGATTATGTGAACTAATGTAAACTCAGTTTCCATCTTGTCTGTGTTGGTGTAGTGGTAGGCTCTTTGCTTGGACTGCGACAAATTGTGGGTTTGACTCAGAGGCAAAGCCCATGGACTTTGTATGGCTGCATGTAATTGTTTAGTCCAATGGACTGTGTTGCCTATGAGTTTCCATTGGCTTGATAGGCCAGGTAATGTCTTTTGCTTTTGTTTGGCCATGTTGTGTGCGCAGTCTCTAGGAATATGTGAATTAATGTAGACGCACCTTCCTACTTTTTTGTGTTGGTGTAGTTGTAAGCTCTTTGCTTGTTCTGCCAGAGGTTGTGGGTTTGACTCTGAGGCAAGGCCCATGGACTTTGTATGGCTGCATGTAATTGCCTAGTCCAATGGACTATGTTGTATATGAGTTTCCATTGGATTGATAGGCCAGGGACTGTCTTTTGCTTTTGTTTGGCCATGTTGTGTGTGCAGTCACTAGGATTATGTGAATTTATGTTGAGTCAGTTTCGCTCTTCTCTGTGTTGGTTTAGTGGTAGGCTCTTTGCTTGGGCTACAAGAAGTTGTGGGTTCGACTCTGAGGCAAGGCCCATGGACTTTGTATGGCTGCATGTAATTGCCTAGTCCAATTGATTGCTTTGCCTATGAGTTTCTATTGGATTGATAGGCCAGGTACTGTCTTTTGCTTTTGTTTGGCCATGTTGTGTGCGCAGTCACTAGGATTATGTGAATTAATGTAGAATCAGTTTTTCACTTCTCTGTGTTGGTGTATTGGTAGGCTCTTTGCTTGGGCTACGAGAGGTTGTGGGTTCGACTCTGGGGCAAGGCCCATGGGCTTTGTATGGCTGCATTTAATTGCCTAGTCTAATGTACTGTGTTACCTATGAGTTTCCATTGGATTGATAGGCCAGGTACTGTCTTTTGCTTTTGTTTGGCCATGTTGTGTGCGCAGTCACTAGGATTATGTGAATTAATGTAGAGTCGGTTTCCAACTTCTCTGTGTTGGTTTAGTGGTAGGCTCTTTGCTTGTTCTCCAAGAAGTTGTGGGTTCGACTCTGAGGCAAGGCCCATGAACTTTGTATGGCTGCATGTATTTGCCTAGTCTAATGGACTGTGTTGCCTATGAGTTTCCATTGGATTGATAGGCCAGGTATTGTCTTTTGTTTGGCCATGTTGTGTGCGCAGTCGGTAGGATTATGTGAATTAATGTAGAATCAGTTTCCCACTTATCTGTGTTGGTGTAGTGGTAGGCTCTTTGCTTGGCTGCGAGAGGTTGTGGGTTTGACTTTGAGGCAAGGCCCATGGACTTTGTATGTCTCCATGTAATTGTCTAGTTCAATGGACTGTGTTGCCTATGAGTTTCCATTGGCTTGATAGGCCAGGTAATGTCTTTTGCTTTTGTTTGGCCATGTTGTGTGCACATTCACTAGGATTATGTGAATTAATGTAGACGCAACTTCCTACTTCTTTGTGTTGGTGTAGTTGTAGGCTCTTTGCTTGTTCTGCCAGAGGTTGTGGGTTTGACTCTGAGGCAAGGCCCATGGACTTTGTATGGCTGCATGTAATTGTCAAGTCCAATGGACTGTGTTGCCTACGAGTTTCCATTGGATTGATAGGCCAGGTATTGTCTTTTGCTTTTGTTTGGCCATGTTGTGTGCGCAGTCACTAGGATTATGTGAATTAATGTAGAATCCGTTTCCCACTTCTCTGTGTTGGTGTAGTGGAAGCTGCTTTGCTTGGCTGCGAGAGGTTGTGGGTTTGACTCTGCGGCATGGCCCATGGACTTTGTATGGCTGCATGTAATCGCCTAGTTCAATGGACTGTGTTGCCTATGAGTTTCCATTGACCTGATAGGCCAGGTAATGTCTTTTGCTTTTGTTTGGCCATGTTGTGTGCGCATTCACTAGGATTATGTGAATTAATGTAGACGCAGCTTCCTACTTCTTTGTGTTGGTGTAGTTGTAGGCTCTTTGCTTGTTCTGCCAGAGGTTGTGGGTTTGACTCTGAGGCAAGGCCCATGGACTTTGTGAGGCTGCATATAATTGCCTATTCCAATGGGCTATGTTGTCTATGAGTTTCCATTGGATTGATAGGCAAGGGACTGTCTTTAGCTTTTGTTTGGCCATGTTGTGTGCGCAGTCACTAGGATTATGTGAATTTATGTTGAGTCAGTTTCGCACTTCTCTGTGTTGGTGTAGTGGCAGGCTCTTTGCTTGGGCTGTAAGAGGTTGTGGGTTTGACTCTGAGGCAAGGCCCATGGACTTTGTATGGCTGCATGTAATTGCCTAGTCCAATGGATTGATAGGCCAGGTACTGTCTTTTGTTTTCGTTTGGCCATGTTTTGTGCGCAGTCACTAGGATTATGTGAGTTAATGTAGAGACAGTTTCACACTTCTCTGTGTTGCTGAAGTGGTAGGCTTTTTTGTTGGGCTGCGAGAGGTTGTGAGTTCGACTCTGAGGCAAGGCCCATGGACTTTGTATGGCTGCATGTAATTGCATAGTCCAATGGACTGCGTTACCTATGAGTTTCCATTGGATTGATGAGCCAGGTGCTTTCTTTTGCTTTTGTTTGGCCATGTTGTGTGCGCAGTCACTAGGAATATGTGAATTAATGTAGAGTCAGTTTCACATTTCTCTTTGTTGGTGTAGTGGTAGGCTCTTTGCTTGGGCTTTGAGAGGTTGTGGGTTTGACTCTGAGGCAAGGCCCATGGACTTTTTATGGCTGCATGTAATTGCCTAGTCCAATGGACTTTGTTGCCTATGAGTTTCCATTGGATTGATAGGCCAGGTATTGACTTTTGCTTTCGTTTGGCCATGTTGTGTGCGCAGTCACTAGGATTATGTGAATTAATGTAGAGTCAGTTTCACATTTCTCTGTGTTGGTGAAGTGGTAGGCTCTTTGCTTGGGCTGCGAGAGGTTGTGGGTTTGACTCTGAGGCAAGGCCCATGGACTTTTTATGGCTGCATGTAATTGCCTAGTCCAATGGACTGTGTTGCCTATGAGTTTCCATTGGATTGATAGGCCAGGTACTGTCTTTTGTTTTCGTTTGGCCATGTTGTGTGCGCACTCACTAGGATTATGTGAATTAATGTAGAGGCAGGTTCACATTTCTCTGTGTTGGTGTAGTGGTAGGCTCTTTGCTTGAGCTGCGAGAGGTTGTGGGTTTGACTCTGAGGCAAGGCCCATGGACTTTTTATGGCTGCATGTTATTGCCTAGTCCAATGGACTGTGTTGCCTATGAGTTTCCATTGGATTGATAAGCCAGGTACTGTCTTTTGCTTTTGTTTAGCCATGTTGTGTGCGCAGTCGGTAGGATTATGTGAATTAATGTAGAATCAGTTTCCAACTTCTCTGTGTTGGTTTAGTGGTAGGCTCTTTGCTTGTTCTCCAAGAGGTTGTGGGTTCGACTCTGAGGCAAGGCCCATGAACTTTGTATGGCTGCATGTATTTGCCTAGTCTAATGGACTGTGTTGCCTATGAGTTTCCATTGGATTGATAGGCCAGATAATGTCTTTTGCATTTGTTTCACCATGTTGTGTGCACAGTCACTAGGATTATGTGAACTAATGTAAACTCAGTTTCCAACTTGTCTGTGTTGTTGTAGTGGTAGGCTCTTTGCTTGGGATGTGAGAAATTGTGGGTTTGACTCTGAGGCAAAGCCCATGGACTTTGTGTGGCTGCATGTAATTGTTTAGTCCAATGGACTGTGTTGCCTATGAGTTTCCATTGGCTTGATAGGCCAGGTAATGTCTTTTGCTTTTGTTTGGCCATGTTGTGTGCGCAGTCGCTAGGAATATGTAAATTAATGTAGACGCAGCTTCCTACTTTTTTGTGTTGGTGTAGTTGTAAGCTCTTTGCTTGTTCTGCCAGAGGTTGTGGGTTTGACTCTGAGGCAAGGCCCATGGACTTTGTATGGCTGCATGTAATTGCCTAGTCCAATGGACTATGTTGTATATGAGTTTCCATTGGATTGATAGGCCAGGGACTGTCTTTTGCTTTTGTTTGGCCATGTTGTGTGCACAGTCACTAGGATTATGTGAACTAATGTAAACTCTGTACCAACTTCTCTGTGTTGGTGTAGTGGTAGGCTCTTTGCTTGGGCTACAAGAGGTTGTGGGTTCGACTCTGAGGCAAGGCCCATGGACTTTGTATGGCTGCATGTAATTGCCTAGTCCAATTGATTGCTTTGCCTATGAGTTTCTATTGGATTTATAGGCCAGGTAATGTCTTTTGCTTTTGTTTGGCCATGTTGTGTGCGCAGTCACTAGGATTATGTGAATTAATGTAGAATCAGTTTTCCACTTCTCTGTGTTGGTGTATTTGTAGGCTCTTTGCTTGGGCTACAAGAGGTTGTGGGTTCGACTCTGGGGCAAGGCCCATGGGCTTTGTATGGCTGCATGTATTTGCCTAGTCTAATGGACTGTGTTGCCTATGAGTTTCCATTGGATTGATAGGCCAGGTATTTTCTTTTGTTTGGCCATGTTGTGTGCGCAGTCGGTAGGATTATGTGAATTAATGTAGAATCAGTTTCCCACTTCTCTGTGTTGGTGTAGTGGTAGGCTCTTTGCTTGGCTGCGAGAGGTTGTGGGTTTGACTCTGAGGCAAGGCCCATGGACTTTGTATGTCTCCATGTAATTGTCTAGTCCAATGGACTGTGTTGCCTATGAGTTTCTATTGGATTTATAGGCCAGGTACTGTCTTTTGCTTTTGTTTGGCCATGTTGTGTGCGCAGTCACTAGGATTATGTGAATTAATGTAGAGTCAGGTTCACATTTCTCTGTGTTGGTGTAGTTGTAGGCTCTTTGCTAGAGCTGCGAGAGGTTGTGAGTTCAACTTTGAGGCAAGGCCCATGGACTTTGTATGGCTGCATGTTATTGCCTAGTCCAATGGACTATGTTACCTATGAGTTTCAATTGGAATGATAGGCCAGGTACTGTCTTTTGCTTTTGTTTGGCCATGTTGTGTGCGCAGTCACTAGGATTATGTGAATTAATGTAGAGTCAGTTTCACACTTCTCTGTGTTGATGTAGTGGTAGGCTTTTTTCTTGGGCTGCGAGAGGTTGTGAGTTCGACTCTGAGGCAAGGCCCATAAACTTTGTATGGCTGCATGTAATTGCCTAGTCCAATGGACTATGTTGTCTATGAGTTTCCATTGGATTGATAGGCCAGGGACTGTCTATTGCTTTTGTTTGGCCATGTTGTGTGCGCAGTCACTAGGATTATGTGAATTTATGTTGAGTCAATTTCGCACTTCTCTGTGTTGGTGTAGTGGTAGGCTCTTTGCTTGGACTTTGAGAGGTAGTGGTTTTGACTCTGAGGCAAGGCCCATGGACTTTGTATGGCTGCATGTTATTGCCTAGTCCAAAGGATTGCGTTGCCTATGAGTTTCCATTGGATTAATAGGCCAGGTACTGTCTTTTGCTTTTGTTTGGCCATGTTGTGTGCGCAGTCACTAGGATTATGTGAATTAATGTAGAGTCATTCACCTAATTCTCTGTGTTGGTGTAGTGGTAGTCTCTTTGCTTAAGCTGCGAGAGGTTGTGGGTTCGACTCTGAGGCAAGGCCCATGGAGTTTGTATGGCTGCATGTAATCGCCTAGTTCAATTGACTGTGTTGCCTATGAGTTCCCATCGGATTGATAGGCCAGGTACTGTCTTTTGCTTTTGTTTGGCCATGTTGTGTGCGCAGTCACTAGGATTATGTGAACTAATGTAAACTCAGATTCCAACTTCTCTGTGTTGGTGTAGTGGCAGGCTCTTTGCTTGTGCTGCGAGAAATTGTGGGTTCGACTCTGAGGCAAGGCCCATGGAGTTTGTATGGCTGCATCTAATCGCCTAGTTCAATTGACTGTGTTGCCTATGAGTTTCCATTGGCTTGATAGGCTAGGTAATGTCTTCTGCTTTTGTTTGGCCATGTTGTGTGCGCAGTCACTAGGATTATGTGAATTAATGTAGACGCAGCTTCCTACTTCTTTGTGTTTTTGTAGTTGTAGGCTCTTTGCTTGTTCTGCCAGAGGTTATGGGTTTGACTCTGAGGCAAGGCCCATGGACTTTGTATGGCTGCATGTAATTGCCTAGTCCAATGGACTATGTTGCCTATGAGTTTCCATTGGATTGATAGGCCAGGTACTGCCTTTTGCTTTTGTTTGACCATGTTGTGTGCGCAGTCACTAGGGTTATGGGAATTAATGTAGAGTCAGTTTCCCACTTCTCTGTGTTGGTGTAGTGGTAGGCTCTTTGCTTGGGCTGCGAGAGGTTGTGGGTTCGACTCTAATGCAAGGCTCATGGACTTTGAATGGCTGCATGTAATTGCTTAGTCCAATGGACTGTGTTGCCTATGAGTTTCTATTGGATTGATAGGCCAGTTACTGTCTTTTGTTTTCGTTTGGCCATGTTGTGTGCGCAGTCACTAGGATTATGTGAAATAATGTAGAGTCAGGTTTACATTTCTCTGTGTTGGTGTAGTGGTAGGCTCTTTGCTTGAGCTGCGTGAGGTTGTGAGTTCGACTTTGAGGCAAGGCCCATGGACTTTGTATGGCTGCATGTAATTGCCTAGTCCAATTGATTGCTTTGCCTATGAGTTTCTATTGGATTGATAGGCCAGGTACTGTCTTTTTCTTTTGTTTGGCAATGTTGTGTGCGCAGTCACTAGGATTATGTGAATTAATGTAGAGTCATCCACCTACTTCTCTGTGTTGGTGTAGTGGTAGTCTCTTTGCTTAAGCTGCAAGAGGTTGTGGGTTCGACTCTGAGGCAAGGCCCCTGGAGTTTGTATGGCTGCATGTAATTGCCTATTTCAATTAACTGTTTTGCCTATGAGTTCCCATTGGATTGATAGGCCAGGTACTGTCTTTTGCTTTTGTTTGGCCATGTTGTGTGCGCAGTCACTAGGATTATGTGAACTAATGTAAACTCAGTTTCCAACTTCTCTGTCTTGGTGTAGTGGTAGGCTCTTTGCTTGGGCTGCGAGAAATTGTGGGTTTGACTCTGAGGCAAAGCCCATGGACTTTATATGGCTGCGTGTAATTGCCTAGTCCAATGGACTGTGTTGCCTATGAGTTTCCATTGGATTGATTGGCCAGGTATTATCTTTTGTTTGGTTATGTTGTGTGCGCAGTCGGTAGGATTATGTGAATTAATGTAGAATCAGTTTCCCAGTTCTCTGTGTTGCTGTAGTGGAAGGCTCTTTGCTTAGCTGCAAGAGGTTGTGGGTTTGACTCTGAGGCAAGGCCCATGGAGTTTGTATGGCTGCATGTAATTGCCTAGTTCAATTAACTGTGTTGCCTATGAGTTCCCATTGGATTGATAGGCCAGGTACTGTCTTTTGCTTTTGTTTGGCCATGTTGTGTGCGCAGTCACTAGGATTATGTGAATTAATGTAGAAATGGTTTTCCACTTCTCTGTGTTGGTGTATTGGTAGGCTCTTTGCCTTGGCTATGAGAGGTTGTGGGTTTGACTATGGGGCAAGGCCCATGGGCTTTGTATGGCTGCATGTAATTGCCTAGTCCAATGTACTGTGTTACCTATGAGTTTCCGTTGGATTGATAGGCCACGTACTGTCTTTTGCTTTTGTTTGGCCATGTTGTGTGCGCAGTCACTAGGATTATGTTAATTAATGTAGAGTCGGTTTCCAACTTCTCTGAGTTGGTTTAGTGGTAGGCTCTTTGCTTGTTCTCCAAGAGGTTGTGGGTTCGACTCTGAGGCAATGCCCATGAACTTTACATGGCTGCATGTAAGTGCCTAGTCTAATGGACTGTGTTGCCTATGAGTTTCCATTGGATTGATAGGCCAGATAATGTCTTTTGCATTTGTTTGGCCATGTTGTGTGCGTAGTCACTAGGATTATGTGAATTAATGTAGAGTCATTCACCTACTTCTCTGTGTTGGTGTAGTGGTAGGCTCTTTGCCCTGGCTACGAGAGTTTGTGGGTTCGACTCTGGGGCAAGACCCATGGGCTTTGTATGGCTGCATGTAATTGCCTAGTCCAATGTACTGTGTTACCTATGAGTTTCTATTGGATTGATAGGCTAGGTACTGTCTTTTGCTTTTGTTTGGCCATGTTGTGTGCGCAGTCACTAGGATTATGTTAATTAATGTAGAGTCGGTTTCCAACTTCACTGAGTTGGTTTAGTGGTAGGCTCTTTGCTTGTTCTCCAAGAGGTTGTGGGTTCGACTCTGAGGCAAGGCCCATGAACTTTGTTTGGCTGCATGTAATTGCCTAGTCTAATGGACTGTGTTGCCTATGAGTTTCCATTTGATTGAATGGCCAGGTACTGTCTTTTGTTTTCGTTTGGCCATGTTGTGTGCGCAGTCACTAGGATTATGTGAATTAATGCTATTGGATTTTTCAAGTCAGTATTCACACAGCAGTTTCTGCTATTTCATGTATTCCCCTTACATAGTCACTGGTGTGCATACCTTATCTCCCCATAGTGATGTTTTTTTAGGTTTTTGCACCCAGTTCGGACTTAGAATGGTGTTCCAAACGTTATTCCTATTTGTTAGTATTTTTTCGTTTGTGAACCCTCCCCAACCACACCTATTGCCAATCCATATCATACGCATAAATAGCCTGGGTCTCAGCTTCCCATACACGGTAGGTTTTTTAACTGCATGAGAGGACACACACAAGCTAGGGACCCCAACGTAGAGAAATACTTTGGCGTAGTGTTGGGGCTCTATTGCATTGATCAATTCAGTAGCTAAATTTCTCTTGATTCATATGTTCATGGCAGTAATGCAGATTCCATTTTTCACATATTCACTCTTGCATATAGCTATTGAATTTTTCAAGTCAGTATTCACACAGCAGTTTCTGCTATTTCATGTATTCCCCTTACATAGTCACTGGTGTGCATACCTTATCTCCCCATAGTGCCTGGGATCTGACCCAGACACTAGCAGTTTTGCACTCCTACCCAAAACTGGGCTGTTCCCTGAACTCACTACCTCCACGGTTCAACTCTTAACTGAACTTCAACTAACTAACTGGTTTTCCCACCTCCAGGCCTGTGAACTCCTTGGTGGGTGGGGCCAACCGCCTGGCACCGCCCCACCTGGTGTGGACATCAGCCCCTGGAGGGAGGCAACAACGGTTTTGTGTCTGACTAGTGTAACTATCCGGGAAAGGGGGTGTGTGTGTGTTTTATGTCTGTGACTAACTGGCTAGTCCAGGGCGTCACACTTGCACCCCCTTCTTGTGATGTGAAGGTGTGTAGTCAGTGCCTACGTGTAATTCCTGACACCACTCCTCTGGCTGACTTGGTGAGCTGTCACTGACTGGGTGGGGTGCAGTAATGGTGGATGCTGCTGCTGCTTGGATAGCATGTGTATCTACTGTGAACAGCTTATCAATGGTGGCAAATCGGGGCAGCTTAACCTCTTGCTCTCCGCAGTTCAACACTCTCACGCGCACTCTTCCCTTCCGTATTAATGAATAAAACTGTGATATAAATAGTATATAGATACCCCACAAATGCAGATAAAGGTAGGTTATGGGAAAAGGGAGAAGAGGGAAACAGGAAAATAGTGTAATAAAGTATACCTTCCAGGGGGGAGAGGAAATGGCAGCACAGCCAGTGGAGGTGAAGCAAGGGGAAGCCTGCAACTAAATTGTTGAGAGCATTATCACATGGTGACTGAGCCTGATTGTAACGGGAGCATAGAGGTGCCGATCCTGTCTTACCTGCGTTGGTGTAGAAGTGGGTTTCCAGTGGTGGAGTCAGCTGTGTGCAGTGGTGGCTGTGGGTTCTTTTATGTGCGACCGTAGTAATAGCTGCGCCCACTTCCTGTATGGGAGTGGAATGCAGTGAGGCTAATGGAACGCACGTCCACGTGCCGCGCCCCTGAAGGTAATACCGATCATTGAATACAAAAAAATTTCTCATACTACTGTATGGGGGTCCCTATATTTAATATGATATCCAAGCCACAGCATCCACCGTTACTTCACCACACCCATTCAGTGACAGCTCACCAAGTCAACCAGAGGAGTGGTGTAAGGAATTACACGTAGGCACTGACTCCACACCTTCACATCACAAGAAGCGGGTCCACAGGGTAGTGCAAGAATACGAGCAAGTCTTCAGCAAACATCCGCTAGACTTTGGGAGAATAAAAGGGGTCCATATTCATGGTTTAAGAACTTGGGTTCTAACGTGCCCAGAGTATGCTCCACTCTATGCTCCCTTTACAATCAGGCTCAGTCACCATGTGATAACGCTCTCAACTCTTTAGTTGCAGGCTTCCTTTTGCTTCACCTCCACTGGCTGTGCTGCCATTTCCTCTCACCCCCAGAAGGTATACTTTATTACACTATTTTCCTCTTTCCCTGTTCCCCCTTTTCCCATAACCTACCTTTATTTACAATTGTGGGGTATCTATATGATATTTACATCATAGTTTTATTCATTAGTGCGGAAGGGAAGAGTGCCCGTGAGAGTGTTAAACTGCGGAGAGCAGGAGGTTAAGCTGCCCCGACTTGCCACCATTGATAAGCTGTTCACAGTAGATACACATGCTATCCAAGTAGCAGCATCCACTATTACTGCACCCCACCCAGTCAGTGACTGCTCACCAAGTCAGCCAGAGGAGTGGTGTAAGGAATTACACGTAGGCACTGACTCCACACCTTCACATCACAAGAAGCGGGTCCACAGGGTAGTGCAAGAATACGAGCGAGCAAGTCTTCAGCAAACATCCGCTAGATTTTGGGGGAATAAAAGGGGTCCAACACTACATCCCCACAGGTGCACACCCACCCATCAAAGAGAGCTATAAGCCAATACCACCTTCACATTACCAGTGTACCAAGGACATGTTGAGCAACATGAAGGCGGCTGGGGTTATCCGTGACAGTTGTAGCCTTTGGGCAGCTCCGTTGGTCCTGTTAAAGAAGAAGGACAGCACCACTCCCCCGTATTGAGGAATCGCTAGCTGCATTGAGAACTGCAAATTATTTTTCTACCCTTGATCTCACTAGTCACTATTGGCTAGTGTCCGTTGCTGAGGCAGACCGGGGGAAGACCGCCTTTGCCACCCCTATGCATCTGTTATAGTTTTGGAGAAAAATGTGTTCATTTCATGTATGCGCGAAATGCCTTAAAAATGGCTTTAAAATGGATTTGGAGCATGGAGACGATTATCTCGGGATTGCAAGATAACCAAACAAAACTTTTAGTGGATTTCTACTTATTTTATTAAATATCATCTCCACCAAACAGGACAAGCTTGCATCTGTTATAGTTTTGGAGAAAAATGTGTTCATTTCATGTATGCGCGAAATGCCTTAAAAATGGCTTTAAAATGGATTTGGAGCATGGAGACGATTATCTCGGGATTGCAAGATAACCAAACAAAACTTTTAGTGGATTTCTACTTATTTTATTAAATATCATCTCCACCAAACAGGACAAGCTTGCATCTGTTATAGTTTTGGAGAAAAATGTGTTCATTTCATGTATGCGCGAAATGCCTTAAAAATGGCTTTAAAATGGATTTGGAGCATGGAGACGATTATCTCGGGATTGCAAGATAACCAAACAAAACTTTTAGTGGATTTCTACTTATTTTATTAAATATCATCTCCACCAAACAGGACAAGCTTGCATCTGTTATAGTTTTGGAGAAAAATGTGTTCATTTCATGTATGCGCGAAATGCCTTAAAAATGGCTTTAAAATGGATTTGGAGCATGGAGACGATTATCTCGGGATTGCAAGATAACCAAACAAAACTTTTAGTGGATTTATACTTATTTTATTAAATATCATCTCCACCAAACAGGACAAGCTTGCATCTGTTCTAGTTTTGGAGAAAAATGTGTTCATTTCATGTATGCGCGAAATGCCTTAAAAATGGCTTTAAAATGGATTTGGAGCATGGAGACGATTATCTCGGGATTGCAAGATAACCAAACAAAACTTTTAGTGGATTTCTACTTATTTTATTAAATATCATCTCCACCAAACAGGACAAGCTTGCATCTGTTATAGTTTTGGAGAAAAATGTGTTCATTTCATGTATGCGCGAAATGCCTTAAAAATGGCTTTAAAATGGATTTGGAGCATGGAGACGATTATCTCGGGATTGCAAGATAACCAAACAAAACTTTTAGTCGATTTCTACTTATTTTATTAAATATCATCTCCACCAAACAGGACAAGCTTGCATCTGTTATAGTTTTGGAGAAAAATGTGTTCATTTCATGTATGCGCGAAATGCCTTAAAAATGGCTTTAAAATGGATTTGGAGCATGGAGACGATTATCTCGGGATTGCAAGATAACCAAACAAAACTTTTAGTGGATTTCTACTTATTTTATTAAATATCATCTCCACCAAACAGGACAAGCTTGCATCTGTTATAGTTTTGGAGAAAAATGTGTTCATTTCATGTATGCGCGAAATGCCTTAAAAAGGCTTTAAAATGGATTTGGAGCATGGAGACGATTATCTCGGGATTGCAAGATAACCAAACAAAACTTTTAGTGGATTTCTACTTATTTTATTAAATAGCATCTCCACCAAACAGGACAAGCTTGCATCTGTTATAGTTTTGGAGAAAAATGTGTTCATTTCATGTATGCGCGAAATGCCTTAAAAATGGCTTTAAAATGGATTTGGAGCATGGAGACGATTATCTCGGGATTGCAAGATAACCAAACAAAACTTTTAGTGGATTTCTACTTATTTTATTAAATATCATCTCCACCAAACAGGACAAGCTTGCATCTGTTATAGTTTTGGAGAAAAATGTGTTCATTTCATGTATGCGCGAAATGCCTTAAAAATGGCTTTAAAATGGATTTGGAGCATGGAGACGATTATCTCGGGATTGCAAGATAACCAAACAAAACTTTTAGTGGATTTATACTTATTTTATTAAATATCATCTCCACCAAACAGGACAAGCTTGCATCTGTTATAGTTTTGGAGAAAAATGTGTTCATTTCATGTATGCGCGAAATGCCTTAAAAATGGCTTTAAAATGGATTTGGAGCATGGAGACGATTATCTCGGGATTGCAAGATAACCAAACAAAACTTTTAGTGGATTTCTACTTATTTTATTAAATATCATCTCCACCAAACAGGACAAGCTTGCATCTGTTATAGTTTTGGAGAAAAATGTGTTCATTTCATGTATGCGCGAAATGCCTTAAAAATGGCTTTAAAATGGATTTGGAGCATGGAGACGATTATCTCGGGATTGCAAGATAACCAAACAAAACTTTTAGTGGATTTCTACTTATTTTATTAAATATCATCTCCACCAAACAGGACAAGCTTGCATCTGTTATAGTTTTGGAGAAAAATGTGTTCATTTCATGTATGCGCGAAATGCCTTAAAAATGGCTTTAAAATGGATTTGGAGCATGGAGACGATTATCTCGGGATTGCAAGATAACCAAACAAAACTTTTAGTGGATTTCTACTTATTTTATTAAATATCATCTCCACCAAACAGGACAAGCTTGCATCTGTTATAGTTTTGGAGAAAAATGTGTTCATTTCATGTATGCGCGAAGTGCCTTAAAAATGGCTTTAAAATGGATTTGGAGCATGGAGACGATTATCTCGGGATTGCAAGATAACCAAACAAAACTTTTAGTGGATTTCTACTTATTTTATTAAATAGCATCTCCACCAAACAGGACAAGCTTGCATCTGTTATAGTTTTGGAGAAAAATGTGTTCATTTCATGTATGCGCGAAATGCCTTAAAAATGGCTTTAAAATGGATTTGGAGCATGGAGACGATTATCTCGGGATTGCAAGATAACCAAACAAAACTTTTAGTGGATTTCTACTTATTTTATTAAATATCATCTCCACCAAACAGGACAAGCTTGCATCTGTTATAGTTTTGGAGAAAAATGTGTTCATTTCATGTATGCGCGAAATGCCTTAAAAATGGCTTTAAAATGGATTTGGAGCATGGAGACGATTATCTCGGGATTGCAAGATAACCAAACAAAACTTTTAGTGGATTTATACTTATTTTATTAAATATCATCTCCACCAAACAGGACAAGCTTGCATCTGTTATAGTTTTGGAGAAAAATGTGTTCATTTCATGTATGCGCGAAATGCCTTAAAAATGGCTTTAAAATGGATTTGGAGCATGGAGACGATTATCTCGGGATTGCAAGATAACCAAACAAAACTTTCAGTGGATTTCTACTTATTTTATTAAATATCATCTCCACCAAACAGGACAAGCTTGCATCTGTTATAGTTTTGGAGAAAAATGTGTTCATTTCATGTATGCGCGAAATGCCTTAAAAATGGCTTTAAAATGGATTTGGAGCATGGAGACGATTATCTCGGGATTGCAAGATAACCAAACAAAACTTTTAGTGGATTTCTACTTATTTTATTAAATATCATCTCCACCAAACAGGACAAGCTTGCATCTGTTATAGTTTTGGAGAAAAATGTGTTCATTTCATGTATGCGCGAAATGCCTTAAAAATGGCTTTAAAATGGATTTGGAGCATGGAGACGATTATCTCGGGATTGCAAGATAACCAAACAAAACTTTTAGTGGATTTCTACTTATTTTATTAAATATCATCTCCACCAAACAGGACAAGCTTGCATCTGTTATAGTTTTGGAGAAAAATGTGTTCATTTCATGTATGCGCGAAATGCCTTAAAAATGGCTTTAAAATGGATTTGGAGCATGGAGACGATTATCTCGGGATTGCAAGATAACCAAACAAAACTTTTAGTGGATTTCTACTTATTTTATTAAATATCATCTCCACCAAACAGGACAAGCTTGCATCTGTTATAGTTTTGGAGAAAAATGTGTTCATTTCATGTATGCGCGAAATGCCTTAAAAATGGCTTTAAAATGGATTTGGAGCATGGAGACGATTATCTCGGGATTGCAAGATAACCAAACAAAACTTTTAGTGGACTTCTACTTATTTTATTAAATATCATCTCCACCAAACAGGACAAGCTTGCATCTGTTATAGTTTTGGAGAAAAATGTGTTCATTTCATGTATGCGCGAAATGCCTTAAAAATGGCTTTAAAATGGATTTGGAGCAAGGAGACGATTATCTCGGGATTGCAAGATAACCAAACAAAACTTTTAGTGGATTTCTACTTATTTTATTAAATATCATCTCCACCAAACAGGACAAGCTTGCATCTGTTATAGTTTTGGAGAAAAATGTGTTCATTTCATGTATGCGCGAAATGCCTTAAAAATGGCTTTAAAATGGATTTGGAGCATGGAGACGATTATCTCGGGATTGCAAGATAACCAAACAAAACTTTTAGTGGATTTCTACTTATTTTATTAAATATCATCTCCACCAAACAGGACAAGCTTGCATCTGTTATAGTTTTGGAGAAAAATGTGTTCATTTCATGTATGCGCGAAATGCCTTAAAAATGGCTTTAAAATGGATTTGGAGCATGGAGACGATTATCTCGGGATTGCAAGATAACCAAACAAAACTTTTAGTGGATTTCTACTTATTTTATTAAATATCATCTCCACCAAACAGGACAAGCTTGCATCTGTTATAGTTTTGGAGAAAAATGTGTTCATTTCATGTATGCGCGAAATGCCTTAAAAATGGCTTTAAAATGGATTTGGAGCATGGAGACGATTATCTCGGGAATGTAAGATAACCAAACAAAACTTTTAGTGGATTTCTACTTATTTTATTAAATATCATCTCCACCAAACAGGACAAGCTTGCATCTGTTATAGTTTTGGAGAAAAATGTGTTCATTTCATGTATGCGCGAAATGCCTTAAAAATGGCTTTAAAATGGATTTGGAGCATGGAGACGATTATCTCGGGATTGCAAGATAACCAAACAAAACTTTTAGTGGATTTCTACTTATTTTATTAAATATCATCTCCACCAAACAGGACAAGCTTGCATCTGTTATAGTTTTGGAGAAAAATGTGTTCATTTCATGTATGCGCGAAATGCCTTAAAAATGGCTTTAAAATGGATTTGGAGCATGGAGACGATTATCTCGGGATTGCAAGATAACCAAACAAAACCTTTAGTGGATTTCTACTTATTTTATTAAATATCATCTCCACCAAACAGGACAAGCTTGCATCTGTTATAGTTTTGGAGAAAAATGTGTTCATTTCATGTATGCGCGAAATGCCTTAAAAATGGCTTTAAAATAGGATTTGGAGCATGGAGACGATTATCTCGGGATTGCAAGATAACCAAACAAAACTTTTAGTGGATTTCTACTTATTTTATTAAATATCATCTCCACCAAACAGGACAAGCTTGCATCTGTTATAGTTTTGGAGAAAAATGTGTTCATTTCATGTATGCGCGAAATGCCTTAAAAATGGCTTTAAAATGGATTTGGAGCATGGAGACGATTATCTCGGGATTGCAAGATAACCAAACAAAACTTTTAGTGGATTTCTACTTATTTTATTAAATATCATCTCCACCAAACAGGACAAGCTTGCATCTGTTATAGTTTTGGAGAAAAATGTGTTCATTTCATGTATGCGCGAAATGCCTTAAAAATGGCTTTAAAATGGATTTGGAGCATGGAGACGATTATCTCGGGATTGCAAGATAACCAAACAAAACTTTTAGTGGATTTCTACTTATTTTATTAAATATCATCTCCACCAAACAGGACAAGCTTGCATCTGTTATAGTTTTGGAGAAAAATGTGTTCATTTCATGTATGCGCGAAATGCCTTAAAAATGGCTTTAAAATGGATTTGGAGCATGGAGACGATTATCTCGGGATTGCAAGATAACCAAACAAAACTTTTAGTGGATTTCTACTTATTTTATTAAATATCATCTCCACCAAACAGGACAAGCTTGCATCTGTTATAGTTTTGGAGAAAAATGTGTTCATTTCATGTATGCGCGAAATGCCTTAAAAATGGCTTTAAAATGGATTTGGAGCATGGAGACGATTATCTCGGGATTGCAAGATAACCAAACAAAACTTTTAGTGGATTTCTACTTATTTTATTAAATATCATCTCCACCAAACAGGACAAGCTTGCATCTGTTATAGTTTTGGAGAAAAATGTGTTCATTTCATGTATGCGCGAAATGCCTTAAAAATGGCTTTAAAATGGATTTGGAGCATGGAGACGATTATCTCGGGATTGCAAGATAACCAAACAAAACTTTTAGTGGATTTCTACTTATTTTATTAAATATCATCTCCACCAAACAGGACAAGCTTGCATCTGTTATAGTTTTGGAGAAAAATGTGTTCATTTCATGTATGCGCGAAATGCCTTAAAAATGGCTTTAAAATGGATTTGGAGCATGGAGACGATTATCTCGGGATTGCAAGATAACCAAACAAAACTTTTAGTGGATTTCTACTTATTTTATTAAATATCATCTCCACCAAACAGGACAAGCTTGCATCTGTTATAGTTTTGGAGAAAAATGTGTTCATTTCATGTATGCGCGAAATGCCTTAAAAATGGCTTTAAAATGGATTTGGAGCATGGAGACGATTATCTCGGGATTGCAAGATAACCAAACAAAACTTTTAGTGGATTTCTACTTATTTTATTAAATATCATCTCCACCAAACAGGACAAGCTTGCATCTGTTATAGTTTTGGAGAAAAATGTGTTCATTTCATGTATGCGCGAAATGCCTTAAAAATGGCTTTAAAATGGATTTGGAGCATGGAGACGATTATCTCGGGATTGCAAGATAACCAAACAAAACTTTTAGTGGATTTCTACTTATTTTATTAAATATCATCTCCACCAAACAGGACAAGCTTGCATCTGTTATAGTTTTGGAGAAAAATGTGTTCATTTCATGTATGCGCGAAATGCCTTAAAAATGGCTTTAAAATGGATTTGGAGCATGGAGACGATTATCTCGGGATTGCAAGATAACCAAACAAAACTTTTAGTGGATTTCTACTTATTTTATTAAATATCATCTCCACCAAACAGGACAAGCTTGCATCTGTTATAGTTTTGGAGAAAAATGTGTTCATTTCATGTATGCGCGAAATGCCTTAAAAATGGCTTTAAAATGGATTTGGAGCATGGAGACGATTATCTCGGGATTGCAAGATAACCAAACAAAACTTTTAGTGGATTTCTACTTATTTTATTAAATATCATCTCCACCAAACAGGACAAGCTTGCATCTGTTATAGTTTTGGAGAAAAATGTGTTCATTTCATGTATGCGCGAAATGCCTTAAAAATGGCTTTAAAATGGATTTGGAGCATGGAGACGATTATCTCGGGATTGCAAGATAACCAAACAAAACTTTTAGTGGATTTCTACTTATTTTATTAAATATCATCTCCACCAAACAGGACAAGCTTGCATCTGTTATAGTTTTGGAGAAAAATGTGTTCATTTCATGTATGCGCGAAATGCCTTAAAAATGGCTTTAAAATGGATTTGGAGCATGGAGACGATTATCTCGGGATTGCAAGATAACCAAACAAAACTTTTAGTGGATTTCTACTTATTTTATTAAATATCATCTCCACCAAACAGGACAAGCTTGCATCTGTTATAGTTTTGGAGAAAAATGTGTTCATTTCATGTATGCGCGAAATGCCTTAAAAATGGCTTTAAAATGGATTTGGAGCATGGAGACGATTATCTCGGGATTGCAAGATAACCAAACAAAACTTTTAGTGGATTTCTACTTATTTTATTAAATATCATCTCCACCAAACAGGACAAGCTTGCATCTGTTATAGTTTTGGAGAAAAATGTGTTCATTTCATGTATGCGCGAAATGCCTTAAAAATGGCTTTAAAATGGATTTGGAGCATGGAGACGATTATCTCGGGATTGCAAGATAACCAAACAAAACTTTTAGTGGATTTCTACTTATTTTATTAAATATCATCTCCACCAAACAGGACAAGCTTGCATCTGTTATAGTTTTGGAGAAAAATGTGTTCATTTCATGTATGCGCGAAATGCCTTAAAAATGGCTTTAAAATGGATTTGGAGCATGGAGACGATTATCTCGGGATTGCAAGATAACCAAACAAAACTTTTAGTGGATTTCTACTTATTTTATTAAATATCATCTCCACCAAACAGGACAAGCTTGCATCTGTTATAGTTTTGGAGAAAAATGTGTTCATTTCATGTATGCGCGAAATGCCTTAAAAATGGCTTTAAAATGGATTTGGAGCATGGAGACGATTATCTCGGGATTGCAAGATAACCAAACAAAACTTTTAGTGGATTTCTACTTATTTTATTAAATATCATCTCCACCAAACAGGACAAGCTTGCATCTGTTATAGTTTTGGAGAAAAATGTGTTCATTTCATGTATGCGCGAAATGCCTTAAAAATGGCTTTAAAATGGATTTGGAGCATGGAGACGATTATCTCGGGATTGCAAGATAACCAAACAAAACTTTTAGTGGATTTCTACTTATTTTATTAAATATCATCTCCACCAAACAGGACAAGCTTGCATCTGTTATAGTTTTGGAGAAAAATGTGTTCATTTCATGTATGCGCGAAATGCCTTAAAAATGGCTTTAAAATGGATTTGGAGCATGGAGACGATTATCTCGGGATTGCAAGATAACCAAACAAAACTTTTAGTGGATTTCTACTTATTTTATTAAATATCATCTCCACCAAACAGGACAAGCTTGCATCTGTTATAGTTTTGGAGAAAAATGTGTTCATTTCATGTATGCGCGAAATGCCTTAAAAATGGCTTTAAAATGGATTTGGAGCATGGAGACGATTATCTCGGGATTGCAAGATAACCAAACAAAACTTTTAGTGGATTTCTACTTATTTTATTAAATATCATCTCCACCAAACAGGACAAGCTTGCATCTGTTATAGTTTTGGAGAAAAATGTGTTCATTTCATGTATGCGCGAAATGCCTTAAAAATGGCTTTAAAATGGATTTGGAGCATGGAGACGATTATCTCGGGATTGCAAGATAACCAAACAAAACTTTTAGTGGATTTCTACTTATTTTATTAAATATCATCTCCACCAAACAGGACAAGCTTGCATCTGTTATAGTTTTGGAGAAAAATGTGTTCATTTCATGTATGCGCGAAATGCCTTAAAAATGGCTTTAAAATGGATTTGGAGCATGGAGACGATTATCTCGGGATTGCAAGATAACCAAACAAAACTTTTAGTGGATTTCTACTTATTTTATTAAATATCATCTCCACCAAACAGGACAAGCTTGCATCTGTTATAGTTTTGGAGAAAAATGTGTTCATTTCATGTATGCGCGAAATGCCTTAAAAATGGCTTTAAAATGGATTTGGAGCATGGAGACGATTATCTCGGGATTGCAAGATAACCAAACAAAACTTTTAGTGGATTTCTACTTATTTTATTAAATATCATCTCCACCAAACAGGACAAGCTTGCATCTGTTATAGTTTTGGAGAAAAATGTGTTCATTTCATGTATGCGCGAAATGCCTTAAAAATGGCTTTAAAATGGATTTGGAGCATGGAGACGATTATCTCGGGATTGCAAGATAACCAAACAAAACTTTTAGTGGATTTCTACTTATTTTATTAAATATCATCTCCACCAAACAGGACAAGCTTGCATCTGTTATAGTTTTGGAGAAAAATGTGTTCATTTCATGTATGCGCGAAATGCCTTAAAAATGGCTTTAAAATGGATTTGGAGCATGGAGACGATTATCTCGGGATTGCAAGATAACCAAACAAAACTTTTAGTGGATTTCTACTTATTTTATTAAATATCATCTCCACCAAACAGGACAAGCTTGCATCTGTTATAGTTTTGGAGAAAAATGTGTTCATTTCATGTATGCGCGAAATGCCTTAAAAATGGCTTTAAAATGGATTTGGAGCATGGAGACGATTATCTCGGGATTGCAAGATAACCAAACAAAACTTTTAGTGGATTTCTACTTATTTTATTAAATATCATCTCCACCAAACAGGACAAGCTTGCATCTGTTATAGTTTTGGAGAAAAATGTGTTCATTTCATGTATGCGCGAAATGCCTTAAAAATGGCTTTAAAATGGATTTGGAGCATGGAGACGATTATCTCGGGATTGCAAGATAACCAAACAAAACTTTTAGTGGATTTCTACTTATTTTATTAAATATCATCTCCACCAAACAGGACAAGCTTGCATCTGTTATAGTTTTGGAGAAAAATGTGTTCATTTCATGTATGCGCGAAATGCCTTAAAAATGGCTTTAAAATGGATTTGGAGCATGGAGACGATTATCTCGGGATTGCAAGATAACCAAACAAAACTTTTAGTGGATTTCTACTTATTTTATTAAATATCATCTCCACCAAACAGGACAAGCTTGCATCTGTTATAGTTTTGGAGAAAAATGTGTTCATTTCATGTATGCGCGAAATGCCTTAAAAATGGCTTTAAAATGGATTTGGAGCATGGAGACGATTATCTCGGGATTGCAAGATAACCAAACAAAACTTTTAGTGGATTTCTACTTATTTTATTAAATATCATCTCCACCAAACAGGACAAGCTTGCATCTGTTATAGTTTTGGAGAAAAATGTGTTCATTTCATGTATGCGCGAAATGCCTTAAAATGGCTTTAAAATGGATTTGGAGCATGGAGACGATTATCTCGGGATTGCAAGATAACCAAACAAAACTTTTAGTGGATTTCTACTTATTTTATTAAATATCATCTCCACCAAACAGGACAAGCTTGCATCTGTTATAGTTTTGGAGAAAAATGTGTTCATTTCATGTATGCGCGAAATGCCTTAAAAATGGCTTTAAAATGGATTTGGAGCATGGAGACGATTATCTCGGGATTGCAAGATAACCAAACAAAACTTTTAGTGGATTTCTACTTATTTTATTAAATATCATCTCCACCAAACAGGACAAGCTTGCATCTGTTATAGTTTTGGAGAAAAATGTGTTCATTTCATGTATGCGCGAAATGCCTTAAAATGGCTTTAAAATGGATTTGGAGCATGGAGACGATTATCTCGGGATTGCAAGATAACCAAACAAAACTTTTAGTGGATTTCTACTTATTTTATTAAATATCATCTCCACCAAACAGGACAAGCTTGCATCTGTTATAGTTTTGGAGAAAAATGTGTTCATTTCATGTATGCGCGAAATGCCTTAAAAATGGCTTTAAAATGGATTTGGAGCATGGAGACGATTATCTCGGGATTGCAAGATAACCAAACAAAACTTTTAGTGGATTTCTACTTATTTTATTAAATATCATCTCCACCAAACAGGACAAGCTTGCATCTGTTATAGTTTTGGAGAAAAATGTGTTCATTTCATGTATGCGCGAAATGCCTTAAAAATGGCTTTAAAATGGATTTGGAGCATGGAGACGATTATCTCGGGATTGCAAGATAACCAAACAAAACTTTTAGTGGATTTCTACTTATTTTATTAAATATCATCTCCACCAAACAGGACAAGCTTGCATCTGTTATAGTTTTGGAGAAAAATGTGTTCATTTCATGTATGCGCGAAATGCCTTAAAAATGGCTTTAAAATGGATTTGGAGCATGGAGACGATTATCTCGGGATTGCAAGATAACCAAACAAAACTTTTAGTGGATTTCTACTTATTTTATTAAATATCATCTCCACCAAACAGGACAAGCTTGCATCTGTTATAGTTTTGGAGAAAAATGTGTTCATTTCATGTATGCGCGAAATGCCTTAAAAATGGCTTTAAAATGGATTTGGAGCATGGAGACGATTATCTCGGGATTGCAAGATAACCAAACAAAACTTTTAGTGGATTTCTACTTATTTTATTAAATATCATCTCCACCAAACAGGACAAGCTTGCATCTGTTATAGTTTTGGAGAAAAATGTGTTCATTTCATGTATGCGCGAAATGCCTTAAAAATGGCTTTAAAATGGATTTGGAGCATGGAGACGATTATCTCGGGATTGCAAGATAACCAAACAAAACTTTTAGTGGATTTCTACTTATTTTATTAAATATCATCTCCACCAAACAGGACAAGCTTGCATCTGTTATAGTTTTGGAGAAAAATGTGTTCATTTCATGTATGCGCGAAATGCCTTAAAAATGGCTTTAAAATGGATTTGGAGCATGGAGACGATTATCTCGGGATTGCAAGATAACCAAACAAAACTTTTAGTGGATTTCTACTTATTTTATTAAATATCATCTCCACCAAACAGGACAAGCTTGCATCTGTTATAGTTTTGGAGAAAAATGTGTTCATTTCATGTATGCGCGAAATGCCTTAAAAATGGCTTTAAAATGGATTTGGAGCATGGAGACGATTATCTCGGGATTGCAAGATAACCAAACAAAACTTTTAGTGGATTTCTACTTATTTTATTAAATATCATCTCCACCAAACAGGACAAGCTTGCATCTGTTATAGTTTTGGAGAAAAATGTGTTCATTTCATGTATGCGCGAAATGCCTTAAAAATGGCTTTAAAATGGATTTGGAGCATGGAGACGATTATCTCGGGATTGCAAGATAACCAAACAAAACTTTTAGTGGATTTCTACTTATTTTATTAAATATCATCTCCACCAAACAGGACAAGCTTGCATCTGTTATAGTTTTGGAGAAAAATGTGTTCATTTCATGTATGCGCGAAATGCCTTAAAAATGGCTTTAAAATGGATTTGGAGCATGGAGACGATTATCTCGGGATTGCAAGATAACCAAACAAAACTTTTAGTGGATTTCTACTTATTTTATTAAATATCATCTCCACCAAACAGGACAAGCTTGCATCTGTTATAGTTTTGGAGAAAAATGTGTTCATTTCATGTATGCGCGAAATGCCTTAAAAATGGCTTTAAAATGGATTTGGAGCATGGAGACGATTATCTCGGGATTGCAAGATAACCAAACAAAACTTTTAGTGGATTTCTACTTATTTTATTAAATATCATCTCCACCAAACAGGACAAGCTTGCATCTGTTATAGTTTTGGAGAAAAATGTGTTCATTTCATGTATGCGCGAAATGCCTTAAAAATGGCTTTAAAATGGATTTGGAGCATGGAGACGATTATCTCGGGATTGCAAGATAACCAAACAAAACTTTTAGTGGATTTCTACTTATTTTATTAAATATCATCTCCACCAAACAGGACAAGCTTGCATCTGTTATAGTTTTGGAGAAAAATGTGTTCATTTCATGTATGCGCGAAATGCCTTAAAAATGGCTTTAAAATGGATTTGGAGCATGGAGACGATTATCTCGGGATTGCAAGATAACCAAACAAAACTTTTAGTGGATTTCTACTTATTTTATTAAATATCATCTCCACCAAACAGGACAAGCTTGCATCTGTTATAGTTTTGGAGAAAAATGTGTTCATTTCATGTATGCGCGAAATGCCTTAAAAATGGCTTTAAAATGGATTTGGAGCATGGAGACGATTATCTCGGGATTGCAAGATAACCAAACAAAACTTTTAGTGGATTTCTACTTATTTTATTAAATATCATCTCCACCAAACAGGACAAGCTTGCATCTGTTATAGTTTTGGAGAAAAATGTGTTCATTTCATGTATGCGCGAAATGCCTTAAAAATGGCTTTAAAATGGATTTGGAGCATGGAGACGATTATCTCGGGATTGCAAGATAACCAAACAAAACTTTTAGTGGATTTCTACTTATTTTATTAAATATCATCTCCACCAAACAGGACAAGCTTGCATCTGTTATAGTTTTGGAGAAAAATGTGTTCATTTCATGTATGCGCGAAATGCCTTAAAAATGGCTTTAAAATGGATTTGGAGCATGGAGACGATTATCTCGGGATTGCAAGATAACCAAACAAAACTTTTAGTGGATTTCTACTTATTTTATTAAATATCATCTCCACCAAACAGGACAAGCTTGCATCTGTTATAGTTTTGGAGAAAAATGTGTTCATTTCATGTATGCGCGAAATGCCTTAAAAATGGCTTTAAAATGGATTTGGAGCATGGAGACGATTATCTCGGGATTGCAAGATAACCAAACAAAACTTTTAGTGGATTTCTACTTATTTTATTAAATATCATCTCCACCAAACAGGACAAGCTTGCATCTGTTATAGTTTTGGAGAAAAATGTGTTCATTTCATGTATGCGCGAAATGCCTTAAAAATGGCTTTAAAATGGATTTGGAGCATGGAGACGATTATCTCGGGATTGCAAGATAACCAAACAAAACTTTTAGTGGATTTCTACTTATTTTATTAAATATCATCTCCACCAAACAGGACAAGCTTGCATCTGTTATAGTTTTGGAGAAAAATGTGTTCATTTCATGTATGCGCGAAATGCCTTAAAAATGGCTTTAAAATGGATTTGGAGCATGGAGACGATTATCTCGGGATTGCAAGATAACCAAACAAAACTTTTAGTGGATTTCTACTTATTTTATTAAATATCATCTCCACCAAACAGGACAAGCTTGCATCTGTTATAGTTTTGGAGAAAAATGTGTTCATTTCATGTATGCGCGAAATGCCTTAAAAATGGCTTTAAAATGGATTTGGAGCATGGAGACGATTATCTCGGGATTGCAAGATAACCAAACAAAACTTTTAGTGGATTTCTACTTATTTTATTAAATATCATCTCCACCAAACAGGACAAGCTTGCATCTGTTATAGTTTTGGAGAAAAATGTGTTCATTTCATGTATGCGCGAAATGCCTTAAAAATGGCTTTAAAATGGATTTGGAGCATGGAGACGATTATCTCGGGATTGCAAGATAACCAAACAAAACTTTTAGTGGATTTCTACTTATTTTATTAAATATCATCTCCACCAAACAGGACAAGCTTGCATCTGTTATAGTTTTGGAGAAAAATGTGTTCATTTCATGTATGCGCGAAATGCCTTAAAAATGGCTTTAAAATGGATTTGGAGCATGGAGACGATTATCTCGGGATGCAAGATAACCAAACAAAACTTTTAGTGGATTTCTACTTATTTTATTAAATATCATCTCCACCAAACAGGACAAGCTTGCATCTGTTTATAGTTTTGGAGAAAAATGTGTTCATTTCATGTATGCGCGAAATGCCTTAAAAATGGCTTTAAAATGGATTTATCGGATGCATGGAGAAACGATAGACGATTATCTCGGGATTGCAAGATAACCAAACAAAACTTTTAGTGGATTTCTACTTATTTTATTAAATATCATCTCCACCAAACAGGACAAGCTTGCATCTGTTATAGTTTTGGAGAAAAATGTGTTCATTTCATGTATGCGCGAAATGCCTTAAAAATGGCTTTAAAATGGATTTGGAGCATGGAGACGATTATCTCGGGATTGCAAGATAACCAAACAAAACTTTTAGTGGGATTTCTACTTATTTTATTAAATATCATCTCCACCAAACAGGACAAGCTTGCATCTGTTATAGTTTTGGAGAAAAATGTGTTCATTTCATGTATGCGCGAAATGCCTTAAAAATGGCTTTAAAATGGATTTGGAGCATGGAGACGATTATCTCGGGATTGCAAGATAACCAAACAAAACTTTTAGTGGATTTCTACTTATTTTATTAAATATCATCTCCACCAAACAGGACAAGCTTGCATCTGTTATAGTTTTGGAGAAAAATGTGTTCATTTCATGTATGCGCGAAATGCCTTAAAAATGGCTTTAAAATGGATTTGGAGCATGGAGACGATTATCTCGGGATTGCAAGATAACCAAACAAAACTTTTAGTGGATTTCTACTTATTTTATTAAATATCATCTCCACCAAACAGGACAAGCTTGCATCTGTTATAGTTTTTGGAGAAAAATGTGTTCATTTCATGTATGCGCGAAATGCCTTAAAAATGGCTTTAAAATGGATTTGGAGCATGGAGACGATTATCTCGGGATTGCAAGATAACCAAACAAAACTTTTAGTGGATTTCTACTTATTTTATTAAATATCATCTCCACCAAACAGGACAAGCTTGCATCTGTTATAGTTTTGGAGAAAAATGTGTTCATTTCATGTATGCGCGAAATGCCTTAAAAATGGCTTTAAAATGGATTTGGAGCATGGAGACGATTATCTCGGGATTGCAAGATAACCAAACAAAACTTTTAGTGGATTTCTACTTATTTTATTAAATATCATCTCCACCAAACCAGGACAAGCTTGCATCTGTTATAGTTTTGGAGAAAAATGTGTTCATTTCATGTATGCGCGAAATGCCTTAAAAATGGCTTTAAAATGGATTTGGAGCATGGAGACGATTATCTCGGGATTGCAAGATAACCAAACAAAACTTTTAGTGGATTTCTACTTATTTCTATTAAATATCATCTCCACCAAACAGGACAAGCTTGCATCTGTTATAGTTTTGGAGAAAAATGTGTTCATTTCATGTATGCGCGAAATGCCTTAAAAATGGCTTTAAAATGGATTTGGAGCATGGAGACGATTATCTCGGGATTGCAAGATAA
>NW_027444219.1:0-26977 GCF_048569485.1 Anomaloglossus baeobatrachus
AACTTAGTTACTTACTCATATTGTACATAAACATTTAACACATAGGAATCTGAAACATAAGGGAGGTGAGGAAGGGAAGAGAAAGGTAGGGAAGGAAATCTTTATTAGGGAAGAGGTAAACAGCAGGACGAAGAGGGAAATCCCTTAAAAAGGGAAAGATGACAAGCATCTAAACATCTACAATTACATTATAATTCAGTTCTTGGATAAGTCGTGCTAAATATTAATGCGTAAAGTAAGTAGCGGAGGATTATGTAAAGTCTTAAATATAACTTTCTAAAGGTAGAGTACAGTATAATATATTCCTTGAAGAAAGGTCAACAGCTAGAAGGGGATAAAAAGTCAGGTTAGTAATACATATCAAGCAATATTTAGCTCACAATGTTTATTACGCTTGCCCAGGTCGAGATTAAACCTCAACTCTGGGGGAAGAGAGTCCCGCCTTGAGGTGAAACGAACAGTTCCTGAATTAAGGACCTTAGTCCACCATTAAATGAAGAAGTACTAAAGGATATTCCAAGAAAGAGTAGTGGTTCCAAAGTATAAAGTTAGTGGTGAGTATCCATTGTAATCCTACAGTAGCCTTATAACTGGTAGATCCAGTAGGGCTGAAAGATTTAGTATTCTTTTCAGTTAAAAACTCCTAAAATCAAGATCCATATTTTCAGACTACAACTGATCAGAGACCATGTAAAAAGAATTCTTAATCAAGTGGAGCAGATATGATGGCCATTCTGATCAATGTTTATGTGAAAGCGTTGAAGTAACTGAAATCCTTCCTCCGGTGATGAAACAAAGAAGGACTTGTTGTTTAAACATAGTTTGATAGTTACGGACTGTGACCATTTATATTTTATTCCACTGTTGATAAGTTCTTTTGTGAAGTCTTAAGGCTATGTGCGCACAGTTCATTTTTCGCAGCGTTTTTCGGGTGTGTTTTTGGGCTCAAAACTGCATGATCTTGCTTCCCCAGCAAAGCTTATGAGTTTTCATTTTTGCTGTCCACACACAACTTTTTTTTTAAGCTGTGTTTTTGAGCTTAAAAAAAAAATGGACATGTCAGTTCTTTCCAGCGTTTTCCCCCCATGCAATGCATTGGAAAAACGCAGAAAAACGCAGAGATCAAAAACGCAGCAAAACGCGGTAAAAATGCATGCATTTTTACCGCTGCGTTTTTTGCGCGTTTTTGCAGCGGGTGCGTTTTTAGCGGCCAAAAACGCAGTGTCAAAAAAACGCAGCGTGCGCACATAGCCTTAGAAAGTTTCCTAGCTTGTAAAGTTGACTTACAAAGGTTTTTGAATCATGAAATCAAGTCGAAAGTTCTTGGGAGCTTCATTGAGTTTCTTGTTAGTGACAGCAATTTATTCCTTTCATAGAGAGAGGAGAAGGTGACGATTATATCCCTTGGGGTCTCCTTGGGGAGGTAAGAAGGTTTTGGAATTCTATAGGCATCAGACAAGTTCGTTATTTGAAAGATCTGGTATCAGTGTGCTTGTCATTGTCTTAAGGTAATATTTTAAGTCCGTTGGGATTACCGATTCTGGAACGCCTCTTTTTTTTCAGATTTTTTCTTCTAGCATAATCCTCAGAATTTGCCTTTTGCATTTTTAAAGTTGAAATGTCTTTACGTATTAAATTGATGGAATTATTTAAATCTTCTTTTTCTTGTTGTATAACCAGAATTGCATTATCCATATTTTCAGTTTTCTTTTTGATATTATTGATTTCCGTAGATAAACCTGTAATCTGTAGGGCAAATATTTGTTTGGTAGAGGCCAGCATTTCATTGAATATTTTCTTAGCAGATAATTCTATGATGTGGGTGTCTGAGCAGTCGGCATCATCACAGTCCAGTATTATTGAATCCACAGTACAATCGCTTGGAGGGTAATGACCATCCACAGCAGACAATCCTGATATATAAGTGTTTGGAGAGTTGACATCGTCTTCTGTACAATTGCTTGAGGGGTAACTATGTTTTCCAGCACACAATTCTAAAACATGTGTGTCTGTGCAGTAGGTATCATCACAATCCAATATTTTACAGTCTTTTGTACTATTGCTTGAAGGGGAATTAAAATCCTTACCAGACAATTCAGAAATATGGGTATCTGGGCTGTAGGCATCACCACAATCTAGTATTTTAGAGTCATCCATAATGGAGTCTTTGTCTGGGTTGATGGTACGTTTAATTGTATCGCTCATGTTTTTAAGATGTTTATCTATATTGTCCTGAAAGGCTTTACATAACCTTATTAAATATGATCTGGTGATTGGAGAGTTAGAAGCCGGGTACATTACTTAATGATAGACAGTCGTTTTCCCATAAGGAATCCTTTGAACTCATAAAGCTGTCTCTTGTGAATTGAAGATTCTCAGAGCTGTTAGATGCAGGTGCATTTCCTTCAGATTCATCAACTGGTGAAGGGATGGAAATTTCCAAATTAGTCTTGGGTTCCTCTATGTTAGCTGCATCAGATATATTAGTGTGGTAAACTAGTTTTGTATATTTGTCGTCTTCTTCTGAAGTTACCCTTGCAGGAAGAAAAGGAGCTATCTCCTGTAGATGACAGCCCATCCAGTGGTCCTCTCCTTGTATTTGAACACTATCATTATTTTCCTCATAGGGGGGTGAAGCTATTTTGATCTCCGCAGCTTTTATATCTGCAGCCGCTGACTTGTGTTTTTGTATATCTATCTCCTGAAGCAGGGGTGTTGTAGGCTTGGAAGGAGATTGTACTGAGCCTCTTGGTGGATTTTTTCTCCATGGTATCTTATAATCCTGGTTTTGGGTAAGTACAGCAGGTTTTTCTGTTTTGCGTTGACTGCACTTCTGTTCCAATGTCATCGATTTAGTATCTGTGTTACATGCTGTGGACGTGGACCAAGACTTCCTTACAGGCCTTAGATGAGAGCCCAAATTTTGCAAGTGCAGGAGGGTCCGAAGGGTTATGCCCTACAAAATTAGATGCTTGTAAGGGGTACTTTACATGCTGCGATATCGGTACCGATATCACTAGCGAGCGTACCCGACCCCGTTGGTTGTGCGTCACGGGCAAATCGCTGTCCGTGGCGCACAACATCGCTAACACCTGTCACACGCACTTACCTACCTAATGACGTCGCTGTTGTCTGTGAACCACCTCCTTTCTAAGGGGGCGGTTCGTGCGGCGTCACAGCGACGTCACACGGCAGCCGTCCAATAGCAGAGGAGAGGCAGAGATTAGCAGCTGTAACATGCCGCCCACCTCCTTCCTTCCTCATTGCCGGTGGACGGAGGTAAGGAGATGTTCGTCGCTCCTGCTGTGTCACACATAGCGATGTGTGATGCCGCAGGAACGACGAACAACATCGTTACTCACCAGACGATATTTGGTGTTTGGACGACCTCTCCAATACCAACAATTTTTACCACTTTTGCGATCGTTGAAGGTCGCTCGTATGTGTCACACACTGCGATGTCGCTAACGACGCCGGATGTGCGTCACAAACACCGTGACCCTGACAATAAATCGTTAGCGATGTCGCAGCGTGTAAAGTACCCCTAACTGCCTGCCTTTGTCATTTTAATGAGGCACAAGAGGGGTATTTGTTTTATGTGTAGTGTTTCTTCTATTTAAGGTGGTTTTATTATTTTTCCAAACCCCAGGCATTTTCTTTAATTTGTTCAGTACCACATATGTTAATGTAGTACTCTTTAGTTATCTATATAACTTATTAGGAGGTAGAGCAGGTGTTCAGAAGATACAGGTCTGCTCCGGTTCCTCATAGGTAAGGAGCCTCCTGTAGATAAGAGGATTTCTTCAGTTGTCTCAATCAGAACAGCCTCCGCTGAGGATCGTATAAGTACGGCACCACAGCTCCACTGCCATGTTACAGCAGCAGGTATAGTGTGTGAGGAGTAACCATGGCAACCTCAGCACAGCAGCCCGGCCTCTTCCTCACACCCTGGATGCTGTTAAGTCACAAATTCCTTAATGACAATTTATTAGGAGCTTCTTATTCTTTTGGTGTGAAATTAATAAAACTTTTATGTGCTTGAGCTTGGTGACCGAGTGATTTATTTGGTGTTACAGCCCTCACATACTCTGTGATGACAGGAGTCCAGGGATATCAGCGGTGCTGCAGCTTCCCTCACTGCCTGGAAAGATGATTGATATCTAATCTTTTCCTTATCAGAAACAGTTGGTTTTAAGGTACCATCACACTAAGCAACATCGCAAGCAACATCGCTGCTGAGGCACAACTTGCTAGCGATGTTGCTGTGTGTGACATCCAGCAACAACCTGGCCCCTGCTGTGAGGTCACTGGTTGTTGCTGAATATCCTGGACCATTTTTTAGTTGTTGCTCTCCCGCTGTGAAGCACAGATCGCTGTGTGTGACAGCGAGAGAGCAACAACTGAATGTGCAGGCAGCAGGGACCCGGCTTCTGCGGACGCTGGTAACCAATGTAAATATTGGGTAACCAAGAAGCCCTTTCCTTGGTTACCCGATATTTACCTTCGTTACCAGTGTCCGCTGCTCTCACGCTGTCAGTGCCGGCTCCCTGCTCCCTGCACACGTAGCTGGAGTACACATCGTAATTAACCCGATGTGTACTCTGGCTAGGAGTGCAGGGAGCCAGCGCTAAGCGGTGTGCGCTGGTAACCAAGGTAAATATTGGGTTGGTTACCCGATATTTACCTTAATTACCAAGCGCAGCATCGCTTCCACGCGTTGCTGCTGGCTGGGGGCTGGTCACTGGTTGCTGGTGAGATCTGCCTGTGTGACAGCTCACCAGCAACCCATGTAGCGACGCTCCAGCGATCCCTGCCAGGTCAGGTTGCTGGTGGGATCGCTGGAGCGTCGCTTAGTGTGACGATACCTTTAGGGTCTTCAGATCCCCCAACAGTGAATCAAAGATTAGCAGTAGTGAGTTTCTCCTATATGGTCCCTGAGGACCAATTCATTGGGGGAATCAGTATTCTTCAGTGCTTTCACTTTCATGGGACTCCCAGGCCTAGAATTGTGTCACAGACCTGCCGGGAATAACTCCCCTCTAAATGATCACAGGATATTCCTATGTCTGATGAAAAAGAATTTGATCAGTGTTTTCTTCTTTGGGTAGATTTATTTGTCGCTTGAACTTGAGCTCGTTCACCTAGCGTCCATCTTGAACGGCCGCAGGCCATGCCCCCTTCAGGATTTTGCTATATGAAGTAAAGGCAGTGCCATACTGGCACTAGGATGCTGTATCCCAAGCAATGCCCAGGGTTCATTAACCAATGCACCCTGCATTTTAAGCTGTTGGGTCAATCGTTTTCTTCAGACCAGTCCAAAGTGGTGTTTCTGATTTCGCACCTTGGTGGAGAAGCTGTCTCCTGGGTCTGTACCTTGTGGGGAAAAAAAATGACCCAATTACTACTGACCTCTTAGAATTGCTGGAGAGTTTTTGAGGAACTGACGCAGGTCATCTCGACTGCACCCTTTTGAATTAAGATGGAATGATCAGGCACTGGCAGACACCTGTTTGGGAAGGTTTTATCTAAGAGAACCAATGATGTACTGGCTGGTCTTGATATATGTACTACCCTGGATGATCTTATCTCCTTTGCCATACATTCCAGGAATGTTCCAAGGAAGTCTTCTGTGTGAAGAAACCTATCCGCCTGGCTCCATCCTTCCAAAGGCCATTTGATTCCCAGGTTCCTATTTCCGCTCCTGTTCCTGAGCCTACAAAAGTAATCAGTATCAAAACATCTGATCTACAATGTGAAAATCTCCAAATCATGGTACTGTGTTTAGGAGCAGAGCACCTTGTCCAAACCTGTCCTTTGAAGCCGGAAACCTATTACCTGGAATTGGAAGGAGGGATTACCCTCGGCAAAAGCAAGCCTTCTTCCTATTGCTCGTTCCAGTCCATGTCTGCATCGTTTGGAGACGTTCAGCTCCCTTAGACAGCTCATCTGGACTCCAGATCTATTGGGAATTTTCTTCAGCGAGCTGTGGTGGAGCGTTAGCAGATACCAATTCGACACCTTCTAAAGGCCTTGTTGGTGTCATGCGTGGATGGAATGCTCCTGTCCGAACCCAGATGCTTCATTCCTGGGCAAGTGGAATTATGCATGGGAGATAAACATTCGGAGAAGATCCACTTTCTTGTGCTTCCAAGCTTGTTTTTTTTCTAGGTCTGCCTAGCTCCATGCTCTTGAGTCTGGTCTTCCAAATTACGATCCTTATCCATTTAGTTTAACATTGCAATGGCCTTCTGTGCAGAGAAGAATCCTTCAGATCCATTAAACATTGTAAATATATTAGGAGAGTAATTATGACCTGAAAGATTTCTATCCTTATCAAAAAAAAATGCCAGGGACAAAATTTAAGCCCCTGGCCAGGACATTAATCTGCTCAACTGATAAAACTGTGGGTGTCAAAACCAAAATATTACGTCACGTCACAGCCTACAGATGCTTAGTGTGTAGCATAACAAAAGGGTAACAACGGAAATGGTAAAAAAGGAAAGCCCTGATGATGAGGAGAGGGGACCTCCTGCAACTCGCATGAGTCTGTACCCTACGCTCCTTAACATCTTTTTACGGGTCCTCCCCCACCCGACGTCATCACGTGCGTAGACCTTCGCTCGCCCTGATCTCATCATGGCTAGTGAGAAGGCCAACGAAAACAGTAGTCTCACCACTGCACTAATACAACACAAGGTAAAGGAGACAAAGGGAAAATAGACACAAAAAGGAAAAACACTTCAAACTCTTCCAATGCAGCTAAACATCACAGCTGCAATAGTCAGAACTCCTCAGCTTCATCCAGAGACAGGATCCTTCTATAAAGGTCAGCATAAAATGAGAAGCTATAACTGGTGTGAGATGGTAAGATACATGAATATTTCTAACAAAGGGGAGTGGTCACAAAAGAGATGAACCTGAGATTAAGGCTACAAAGGACAGCCAGAATGGAAAGAGTCCTTAACTCCTACAGCACTAAAAAAAAGTAGATTCACTCAAATCAAGTTGTACACCTATAAACAACCGGTGCTGTGACCTTCTGATCCCAGAGTCGCCAGAGGTCTCCTCAGAGCGGGACACACTCATGACACATTATCCATAAATTCATTCATATTCAAGTTCATTTTTTCTTGTTCCGTATTGGATATCTTGTCATATCCTTCTTATTGGTTCTCCTTCCTCCTCTTCATTGTCTGATTCTGAAATTCTCTGAATGACGTATTAGAATGAACATTTTCTCTTTGATAATCACATTTATCAGGATTACAGTCTGAAGATTCCAGATCTGTAGATCTTTGCAGCGTCCGTGCAATAGTTATTGTGAGGGCTTTTCTATAAGATTTACAGAACTTTTGTGAAAGAAGATGTTTGCCCGACATTGCGCTATGGGCCAAATGTCTATCATGGTGCAGAGAAAGGCGGCAATCGATCTCCCCCTAGAAATGGGACTCCTGGGACAAACGGGGGACAAATGTGGAGTGGGAAAATGTGTGATCAGTGTTGGACAAAAATAAAGTCCATTTTAGTATAGATTATTACTTATGTTGTGCTCTGATCTGGAAGAACAGGAATTTTGCGCAATTTGGGAATGTCACAGAATGGATTGATAAAGGTATAACTAGATTGTCCCCATTATTAAGAGGAATGTGATATGTACATTGCGTAATGTTCAGCAGAGATTTGGGTAACAGAAGAATGACTTTCACTATCTGCAATTATTATTTTACTTGTTAAAGGATAAAAATAAATGTTATTCACTGATAAAGGGGAGAATAGATCAATAGAGAATTAATCAATAGATGTAAGGGGAAGGGAAATTCAGAGTTGTCACAATTTTATGGATCATTGTTGGATATTTGGCTGACAACATCCACTTGTTACACGCCTGTCCCGTGTCTGGGATCTGCCCCATCCCCCGCTCTGCTAAACTTTCCTGTTCTCCACGTTGGGCTTTGTAAGTAGCCGGACACGCTCCATGTGCTGAGCTTAACTGGCCTATATAAGGCTACCAAGATACACCCCTGTGTCCTGGAATTAGGACTATTAGTGTGCACAGCGACCTATCTGCAGCCTCCAGAACATCTCCAGACTATCTGTGGCCTCCAGCACCTCAGCTACCAATCTGCCTGTGGCTTCCAGTATGTCTGCACCTGTCTGAGGTCTCCAGGACGTCTGCGGCTTCCAATACCTCAGTTACCTGTCTGCCTGTGGGTGTCAGTACCTCTGCAGCCTGTCTGCAGTCTTCAGGACTTCTGCTGTGTGCCTGTGACTGGTAGTGCCTCTGCTGCTCGTCCCAGGTTTTCCAGGATATCTGCTCCATGTCCGTCCACGGCTTTCAGTCTCCTGTCTGCCTACAGCCTCCATTACCTCACTGTGTGACCCCCCCTGACAGAAAACCAAGACCATGGCTCCCAATGACGCAGTTACAAACTTTTTTGAAAAAGTCCCTACACGACTCAGCTCCGCACACCTCGTACACACTGTTCCGCTCTGTACACATCATACACACACAGCTCTGCTCCGTACACCTCGTACACACACGGCTCCGCTCCGTACACCTCATACACACGGCTCCGCTCCGTACACCTCATACACACGGCTCCGCTCCGTACACCTCGTACACACGGCTCCGCTCCGTACACCTCGTACACACACGGCTCAGCTCCGTATACCTCGTACACATATGGCTCTGCTCCGTACACCTCGTACACACACGGCTCTGCTCCGTACACACACGGCTCTGCTCCGTACACACACGGCTCTGCTCCGTACACACACGGCTCCGCTCCGTACACCTCGTACACACACGGCTCCGCTCCGTACACCTCGTAAACACACGGCTCCGCTCCGTACACCTCGTACACACACGGCTTCGCTCCGTACACCTCGTACACACACGGCTCCGCTCCGTACACCTCGTACACACACGGTTCCGCTCCGTACACCTCGTACACACACGGCTCCGCCCCGTACACCTCGTACACACACGGCTCCGCCCCGTACACCTCGTACACACACGGCTCCGCCCCGTACACCTCGTACACACCCGGCTCCGCTCCGTACACCTCGTACACACATGGCTCCGCTCCGTACACCTCGAACACACACGGCTCCGCTCCGTACACCTCGTACACACACGGCTCCGCTCCGTACACCTCGTACACACGCGGCTCCGCTCCGTACACCTCGTACACACGCGGCTCCGCTCCGTACACCTCGTACACACGCTGCTCCGCTCCGTACACCTCGTACACTCACGGCTCCGCTCCGTACACCTCGTACACTCACGGCTCCGCTCCGTACACCTCGTACACACATGGCTCCGCTCCGTACACCTCGTACACACACGGCTCCGCTCCGTACACCTCGTACACACACGGCTCCGCTCCGTACACCTCGTACACACACGGCTCCGCTCCGTACACCTCGTACACACACGGCTCCGCTCTGTACACCTCGTACACACACGGCTCCGCTCCGTACACACACGGCACCGCTCCGTACACCTCGTACACACACGGCTCTGCTCCGTACACCTCGTACACACACGGCTCTGCTCTGTACACCTCGTACACACACGGCTCTGCTCCGTACACCTCGTACACACACAGCTCTGCTCCGTACACCTCGTACACACGCGGCTCCGCTCCGTACACCTTGTACACTCACGGCTCTGCTCCGTACATCTCGTACACACGCGGCTCCGCTCCGTACACCTCGTACACACGCGGCTCAGCTCCGTACACCTCGTACACACATGGCTCCGCTCCGTACACACACGGCTCCGCTCCGTACACCTTGTACACACACGGCTCTGCTCCGTACACCTCGTACACACACTGCTCTGCTCCGTACACTCACGGCTCCGCTCCGTACACCTCGTACACTCACGGCTCCGCTCCGTACACCTCGTACACACACGGCTCCGCTCCGTACACCTCGTACACACACGGCTCCGCTCCGTACACCTCGCACACACACGGCACCGCTCCGTACACCTCGTACACACACGGCACCGCTCCGTACACCTCGTACACACACGTCTCTGCTCCGTACACCTCGTACACACACGGCTCTGCTCCGTACACCTCGTACACTCACGGCTCTGCTCCGTACACCTCGTACACACGCGGCTCCGCTCCGTACACCTTGTACACTCACGGCTCCGCTCCGTACACCTCGTACACACGCGGCTCCGCTCCGTACACCTCGTACACACACGGCTCTGCTCCGTACACCTCGTACATATGCGGCTCTGCTCCGTACACCTCGTACACACGCGGCTCCGCTCCGTACACCTTGTACACTCACGGCTCCGCTCCGTACACCTCGTACACACGCGGCTCCGCTCCGTACACCTCGTACACACACGGCTCTGCTCCGTACACCTCGTACATATGCGGCTCAGCTCCGTACACCTCGTACACACACGGCTCCGCTCCGTACACCTCGTACACACGCGGCTCAGCTCCGTATACCTCGTACACATATGGCTCTGCTCCGTACACCTCGTACACACACGGCTCTGCTCCGTACACACACGGCTCTGCTCCGTACACACACGGCTCTGCTCCGTACACACACGGCTCCGCTCCGTACACCTCGTACACACACGGCTCCGCTCCGTACACCTCGTACACACACGGCTCCGCTCCGTACACCTCGTACACACACGGCTTCGCTCCGTACACCTCGTACACACACGGCTCCGCTCCGTACACCTCGTACACACACGGCTCCGCTCCGTACACCTCGTACACACACGGCTCCGCTCCGTACACCTCGTACACACACGGCTCCGCCCCGTACACCTCGTACACACACGGCTCCGCTCCGTACACCTCGTACACACACGGCTCCGCTCCGTACACCTCGTACACACCCGGCTCCGCTCCGTACACCTTGTACACACATGGCTCCGCTCCGTACACCTCGAACACACACGGCTCCGCTCCGTACACCTCGTACACACACGGCTTCACTCTGTACACCTCGTACACACACGGCTCCGCTTCGCACGCCTCGTACACACACGGCTTCGCTCCGTACACCTCGTACACACACGGCTCTGCTCCGTACACCTCGTACACACACGGCTTCACTCCGTACACCTCGTACACACACGACTCCGCTCTGTACACCTCGTACACACACGGCTCCGCTTCGTACACCTCGTACACACACGGCTCCGCTCCGTACACCTCATATACACACGGCTCTGCTCCGTACACCTCGTACACACACGGCTTTGCTCCGTACACCTCGTACACACACGGCTTCGCTCCGTACACCTCGTACACACACGGCTCCGCTCCATACACCTCGTACACACACGGCTCCGTTCCGTACACCTCATACACACACACGGCTCTGCTCCGTACACCTCGTACACACACGGCTCTGCTACATCCACACTGTAAACCCCTCCTGACCCCACACATAAACTTCCCCTCATCCAGCACCATGACAACCAGCACAGCAGAGCCCTGCATACACTGAGGAGCTGACCATGTGACCCCTGACTCCTCCCCTCCATGTGACATCATCACAGGTCCTGTAAGCACAGAGCAGCCATATATCTAGGGTTGAGCCTAGAATGTACAGGCTGTAGTCATGCCCAGGAAGGAGCCCGTACATTCTAGCTGGCTCACTACTGAAGAAGCTAGAATGTACGGGCTCCTTCCTGGGCCTGACTGTAGCCTGTACATTCTAGCTGTTTCACTACTGAAGACACTAGAACGTACGGGCTCCTTCCAGGTGTATATTACTGAGGATTTCAGATATACAGGCTCCTTCCCGGACCTGACTGCAACCCGTACATTGTAATACATCCTTTACTGAAGAAACTAGAATATATGGGCACCTTCCAGGTGTATATTACTGAGGATTTCAGATATACAGGCTCCTTCCCGGACCTTACTGCAGCCCGTACATTGTAATACACTCTTTACTGAAGAAACTAGAATGTACAGGCTCCTTCCAGGTGTATATTATTATTATTTATTATTATAGCACCATTTATTCCATGGCCATTTACATGTGGAAAGGGTATACATAAAAACAAGCACTATAATCATGAACATTACAAGACACAGACTGGTTGGTACAGGAGGAGAGAGCACCCTGCCTGCGAGGGCTCACAGTCTAATTACTGAGAATTTCAGATATATGGGCTCCTTCCAGGTCCTGACTGCAGCCCGTACATTCTAGCTGACTCACTACTGAAGAAGCTAGAATGTACGGACTCCTTCCTGGGCCTGACTGCAGCCTGTACATTCTAGCTGTTTCACTACTGAAGACGCTAGAATGTACAGGCTCCTTCCAGGTGTATATTACTGAGGATTTCAGATATACAGGCTCCTTCCCGGACCTTACTGCAGCCCGTACATTGTAATACACTCTTTACTGAAGAAACTAGAATGTACAGGCTCCTTCCAGGTGTATATTATTATTATTTATTATTATAGCACCATTTATTCCATGGCCATTTACACGTGGAAAGGGTATACATAAAAATAAGCACTATAATCATGAACATTACAAGACACAGACTGGTTGGTACAGGAGGAGAGAGCACCCTGCCTGCGAGGGCTCACAGTCTAATTACTGAGAATTTCAGATATATGGGCTCCTTCCAGGTCCTGACTGCAGCCCGTACATTCTAGCTGACTCACTACTGAAGAAGCTAGAATGTACGGACTCCTTCCAGGTCCTGACTGCAGCCCATACATTCTAGCTGACTCACTACTGAAGAAGCTAGAATGTACAGGCTCCTTCCAGGTGTATATTACTGGAGATTTCAGATATACAGGCTCCTTCCCGGACCTTACTGCAGCCCGTACATTATAATACGATCTTTACTGAAGAAACTAAAATGTACAGGCTCCTTCCAGGTGTATATTATTATTATTTATTATTATAGCACCATTTATTCCATGGCCATTTACATGTGGAAAGGGTATACATAAAAACAAGCACTATAATCATGAACATTACAAGACACAGACTGGTACAGGAGGAGAGAGCACCCTGCCTGCGAGGGTTCACAGTCTAATTACTGAGAATTTCAGATATATGGGCTCCTTCCAGGGCCTGACTGCAGCCCGTACATTCTAGCTGACTCACTACTGAAGAAGCTAGAATGTACGGACTCCTTCCTGGGCCTGACTGCAGCCTGTACATTCTAGCTGTTTCACTACTGAAGACGCTAGAATGTACAGGCTCCTTCCAGGTGTATATTACTGAGGATTTCAGATATACAGGCTCCTTCCCTGACCTTACTGCAGCCCGTACATTGCAATACACTCTTTACTGAAGAAACTAGAATGTACAGGCTCCTTCCAGGTGTATATTATTATTATTATAGCACCATTTATTCCATGGCCATTTACACGTGGAAAGGGTATGTCACAAACCACCGGGGGGTCACTCAGAAATCCCCCGCGCTGGCTACCAGTACGTCACAATCGGGGGGTAACAAGCAGGAGTCAACCCTCCTTTATACCTCCCGACCGACAGACAGAGCACGTGACGCGCTCTCTAGCGCCCCTCTTATAGTCAGGCCAATTATGGAATTGCCCGACAATAAGCAAGGAGGCCGCTATACTACTTATGCCGATTATTGAAGGGTCCCCGGTGAGAGTAGGGTATATATTCCCCCGACCTCCGCGGGCGGAATATATAATATCTTCCCGGATCTCACTGGCCTCCCCACAATAATCCTTGGCACAACTCGCTGCCACCAACCGATTTACGGTAACTATTAGCCGAACACACAGACGTGGGATTCAAGATCGAGATAACAGAACAGCCCAAGATTAATTATATAATTTAATCGCCTAAAGCACACTAGAAACTACAATATATACAATAGGGAATCTACAGAATATGCATATGTCAGAGTACAGTTACAGATAAAGCATGGGTTACAAACAGGTATACAATTACATCAGTTACCTTGTGTGTCTGGCCACAGGGGGGCGCTGTAGACCAGGTTTCCAGGAACTCTCTCACAGGTCTGTCCCAACCAGGCCCCCGAGCAGAAGAACGCTGGAAAATGGCCGAAGTAGGGTTATCAACCTGGGCAGATCCAGGTCCCCTCCTACCTTAGTGACCTCACAGGGAAGCACTGCCACTCCCCCTGCATGGATCAGCATTATCCAGCAAAGGGGATATTGGCCATAACTTTGCCTGGGAGCGTCGTAGGCGGACGCCAATGCTCTCATTGTGACAGTTATGAATTTAGCTACAGAACGAGGGGACTCATGACCTGTCTGCCAGTTCCCCATTGGCTGATATCACGCCTGGGGCATTTCCCAATGTCCTGCTCCCATAAAAAGGGGGTGCCGGCATCGTCCACATGCGGAGACACCATTTTTATGGTTGCCATATTTATCGGAAATATGGCTTGCGAGATATGAACCATTTTTTACTGGAGTCGTTCTGTCTGGCTATTTCCAGAGCCTTGCTAATTAGATAGCAGCTCCTACTACAGGGTGACGGCAGGGAGTCATCCTGTGTCCATTGTCCCAAAGCCACCTAATTTCCATATCACAGGACATGGCCATGGAGTTTGTTGCTAAACCAGTTGTGTGGGGGAAAGGGGGGTTGACACCAGGAGAGGGCTTCCTGACATACTTGAATATCATGATTTATCGTCATCTCTCCGGATTTACCTCACACCTCCCCCCTTTTGAGGGCGCTAGGGGGCAGCACACTCCGGTGTTCCCCCGTGCGCCCGTCCGCGACCTCTCCTTGTCGGGACAGCCCGTCTGCGTTACCGTGGTCACGGCCCCTTTTGTGGCAAATGGTGAAGTTGTATTGCTGGAGCGCAAGGCTCCATCGCAACAATCGCCCATTCGTCCCAGAGACGGTGTGCAACCAGCTGAGGGGATTGTGGTCCGTCTCCACGATGAAGTGGCGCCCGTATAGATAGGGTTGCAGACGCTGTAGGGCCCACACTATGGCCAGGCACTCCTTCTCCATCGTGGAATAGGCAACTTCCCTTGGTAACAGCTTCCTGCTCAGGTACAAGACTGGGTGCTCTTGGCTCGCAGAGTCCACCTGGCTGAGCACCGCACCGAGGCCGAAGTCACTGGCGTCGGTCTGTACTACAAACGGCCGCGTGAAGTCGGCTGCCTGTAGCACGGGCGGGCTGGACAGGGCGTCCTTTAGGGCCCGGAAGGCTGTCTCGCAGTCCATTGTCCAATCGACTGCAGAGGGCAGCTTCTTCTTGGTGAGGTCCGTCAAGGGCTTTGCCAGGCTACTATAGCATGGAACAAACCTCCTATAGTACCCAGCGGTCCCCAAGAAGGACATCACCTGCTTCTTGGTCCTGGGGGTGGGCCAGGATGCGATGGCCTCCACTTTCTCAGGCTCGGGCTTCAGCGTTCCCCCACCTACCCGGTGACCGAGGTACTGGACCTCGCTCATGGCCAGCTGACACTTTCCCGGCTTGATGGTCAAACCTGCCCGGTGGATCCGCCTGAGCACCTGTGCTAGATGCTCTAGGTGGTCCTCCCAGGTGGGACTGAAGACGGCAATGTCATCCAGGTACGCGGCCGCGTACCCTTCAAGTCCCTTGAGCAGGGTGTTGACCATCCGCTGGAAAGTGGCAGGGGCATTCCTCATCCCGAATGGCATCACCGTGGACTCGTACAGTCCAAATGGGGTAATAAAGGCAGAGCGTTCCCTGGCCTTGCGAGTCAGGGGGATCTGCCAATATCCCCGGCTCAGGTCCATGATGGTCAGGTACTGAGCCCCGGCCAACTGATCGAGCAGGTCATCGATGCGTGGCATTGGGTACGCATCGGCGACCGTGACAGCATTGAGCCCCCTGTAGTCCACGCAGAACCGAGTGGTTCGGTCCTTCTTAGGGACGAGGACTACAGGCGAGGCCCAAGCGCTGTTGGATGCCTGGATCACCCCCAGCTCCAGCATCTCGTCAATCTCCTGGCGCATGTGTTGCTGCACCTCCAGGGAGACCCGATATGCTGAACGCCGGATCGGGGGATGATCCCCAGTGTCCACGTGATGGACAGCCAAGTCAGTCCTTCCGGGCTGGTTGGTAAACAACCCCCGGAAGGGGAGGAGGGTGGCCCACAGCTGGGACCGTTGGTCCTCCAAGAGCTGGTGGCCAACCTCCACATCCTCAATGGATCCGCCTGCCCTAACCTGGGCTAGCATATCCAAGAGGGTTTCCGCTTCTCCCTCCTCGGGCAGGTTGCACACGGGGAGCGCACATGCCTCCCGCTCATGATGTGCCTTCATCATGTTCACATGGAAGGGCTTCCGCCTTCCACGGGCAGGGTCCAGGGTGACCAGGTACGTCACAGGGTTGAGCTGCTGGTACACGAGGTATGGGCCTTCCCAGGCTGCCTGAAGCTTGTCCTGTGGTACGGGGACCAGTACCCACACCTCTTGACCCACTTGGTAGGTCCTCTCACAAGCGTTCTGGTCGTACCAACGCTTCTGATCGGCCTGGGCTTGAGCCATATTGTCGTGTACCAGTTGCGTCAAGGCCTGCATTTTGTCCCGGAAGCGCATGACATACTCGATAACCGACACTCCAGGGGTGGCCAAATCCCCTTCCCAAGCCTCTTTCACCAGAGCCAGGGGGCCCCGCACACGTCGCCCGTACAGGAGCTCAAACGGTGAGAATCCTGTTGAGGCCTGTGGAACCTCCCGGTAAGCAAATAACAGGTGTGGGAGATACCGCTCCCAGTCACGCCCATGGGAGTCGACCAACATCTTAAGCATCTGCTTTAAGGTGCCATTGAACCGCTCGCACAGGCCATTAGTCTGTGGATGGTACGGGCTGGCCACCAGATGTCGCACCTGGACTTGCTTACAGAGGGTCTCCATCAGCTGGGACATGAATTGGGTCCCCCGGTCGGTGAGCATTTCCTGGGGAAAACCCACTCGGGAGAAAATCTCCAGCAATGCGGTGGCCACCTTGTCAGCCCGAATGGACGACAAGGCCACTGCTTCTGGGTACCGGGTGGCATAGTCCACTACCGTCAGTATGAAGCGTTTCCCGGAGCTGCTGGGGATGGCCAGCGGGCCGACCAGATCCACAGCCACCCTCCTGAAAGGCTCATCGATGATTGGCAGAGATACTAGTGGGGCTTTGGGGTGTGGCCCCGCCTTCCCCACTCTCTGACAGGTTTCACACGAACGGCAGTAGGCAGCCACATCGGCCCCCATTTTTGGCCAGTAGAAATGCTGGTTTAACCTGGCCTTGGTCTTAGCGATCCCTAGGTGTCCGGCCATCGGAATCTCATGTGCGATCCGCAACAACTCCGTCCGGAACGGATAGGGTACCACCAACTGTCGGTCCCTGGGCCACGCCTCCGGTGAACCCTGCTGGACCGTGGCCCGGTACAGCCGTCCTTGGTCCCAGACCACTCGCTCCGGGTCCGAGTCCGAGGGAGGCTGGGCCGCCTGCTCCTTAAGAGCTTTCAGGCTGTCGTCAGCTTCTAACGCTGCCTGAAACCCCTGACTAGATGTGGCCAGAATCGACGAGACTGTCACATCTTCAGTCAGTACCCCGGGACCTGTGTCCTGGCCTCCACCTGACTCGGCTGCCACTTGGTCAGAAGGGGAAGAGCTATCGGACCTCCGGGAGGCCCCTTGGCTTCCAGCACTCCCACTGCGGGTGACAGCGGCCACAGCCGCTGCGACCGTGGGTCGTGCCTGCTCCTCCTCCGTTCCTGACCAAGTCGCCGGTTCAGGCAGACCTACCTGGCTTCCTGACACCCCGGTTGTGGGGGAACCCTGCACCGAGATCTTACCTGGGAGCACTTCCGCTCCTGGACCGGCCCCAATCTCACCTGCCTGTTCCCCCTCTGCAGCAACAGAACCCCGCTGTGAAATCTCTGGGGACCCCACATTTGCTGTGGTAGCCCCCACCCCACACACTGGTCCTCCCCCTGCAGCACCCTGCTCTCTGCTTATCCCTGCAGAGGGCAACAGATCCCAGCTCACAGGCTGGTTACTTGTAGAGGCATTGTCACACCTGTCTCTGACCCCCTCCCCTCCTGTCACAGCTGCAGCTGCGTGTGTGTCTATGGTGTCTGTGCAAGCAGAAATATCGGAGGTCACTCCCTCCTCCCTTACATCATTCATAGATAACACATTAACATTGTCAGGAGTCATGTCAGTACTGGCTGAAGGTTCAGCCTTTGGGGCGGGGCCAAACTGGGAGGTTATTTGCCCCAAATCTGTCCCAAGTAGCACGTTTGCAGGGATCCGATCAGTTACCCCCACCTCCCTCACCCCTCGCCCTGCGCCCCAGTCCACATAAATGTTAGCAACAGGCAGCGCCGGGTCAGTGCCTCCAATCCCGGAGACAGCGAGGGTTTTTCCAGGGATCAAGTCTTGGGGGGACACCATCTCAGGCCGCACCAGAGTCACCTCCGAGGCGCTGTCTCGCAGTCCTATGGTCACAGACTGGCCGACGGTGACAGGTTGGAAGCTGTCCAGGGACCTACCACCACCCCCACCCACACAATACACCTTGGGCGGCCCTTGGGACGGGGACGGAGCCGGGGCCTTGGGACGCTGAGGGCACATGGCCTTGAAGTGTCCAGGTAGGTTGCACTGGTGGCACCGTCTTGGTTCCGCCACGGGCCTGGAGAGGGGAGTTGAGGGGGACACCCCCTGCAGTCTAGGGGCAGGTGGGGCAGTCGCAGAATTCATCTTACCCCCTCTCCAGGTGCTGCTGGTGGCCGCTCTCCTGGCCTCAGGGGCCCGGTTGTTGGTGTAGTCATCGGCAAGGGCAGCTGTAGCCGTGGACCCCTTTGGCTTCTGGTCTCGGATGAACTGGCGGAGATCCTCAGGGCAGTTCCACAAGAGTTGCTCCGTGATGAACAAGTCCAGGATCTCCGGTCCGGTGGAAAGCTGCAGGCCTTGGGTCCAGTGGTCGGCAGCTCGGGCAAGTGCCCGCCGGTGGTCAGCCCAGGAGTCCTTTGGTCCCTTCTGCAGCGTCCGGAACTTCTTGCGGTAGGACTCCGGGGTGAGGTTGTACTGTTGGATCAGGGCCCGCTTGATGGTGTCGTAGCCCTGATCCGCCTCAGCAGGCAAGTCCCCAAGGATATCCAGGGCCTTACCCCTTAAACGGGGGGTCAGGTATTTGGCCCACTGGTCCTTGTTCAGATGATGCTGCAAGCAAGTCCGTTCAAAAGCAGTCAAGAAAGAGTCCAAGTCTCCATCCTTCTCCAGCACTGGGAAGTCCTCAACACGGACCTTTGGAAGTTTGGTGTCTGGAAGGTCACGGGTGGCTGATGAGGGCCGGAGCTGAGCTAGCTGCAGCTGGTAGTTACGCTCTGCCTGACGCTCTTCACGCGCTGCTTGCCGCTCACGCTCGGCCATGAGTTCCTTGTAGCCCTCCCGGTCTCCAGCCTGGCGTAGGGCCATAGCCATTTGAAGAAGGCTATCCGAGCCTCCCAGGCTCGGTGGAATGGCACGTGGTGATCTGCGGCCCGCTGCGGAGCCTGGTGCTTCACTGTCCATTGCAGAGCGGAGGGCTGGCGTCTGGCTCGTTGAGGACCCTTGGGTGAGCTGCTCCTCATCTTGTCCAGCAGTGCCCGGTTGTGCAATGTCCTCTGCAGAGCTGTTTTCTGGCGTCGAGCTCCTGGAGGACTCGTGGACAACCTCCTCATCGTCTCTGGCCTGAGCATCGGCCATTCCTTTGGCTTTGCTCCTGGTGCTCTCAGCCATTCTTGCAGACTTTTGGTCACTGACACAGAACTGACACCTGATGCCTCCACACACCTTACAGTATCTGCACTCTGACACTCTAGTGTTGAGCTAGTCTGAAGACCCCAGCAGCCACAGCTGCTGCAGGCAGTCTTTAGTGTCTGGGAGTATGGGTCTCACACTCACACACACTATTATCTCGATCCCACCGCTGCCACCAATATGTCACAAACCACCGGGGGGTCACTCAGAAATCCCCCGCGCTGGCTACCAGTACGTCACAATCGGGGGGTAACAAGCAGGAGTCAACCCTCCTTTATACCTCCCGACCGACAGACAGAGCACGTGACGCGCTCTCTAGCGCCCCTCTTATAGTCAGGCCAATTATGGAATTGCCCGACAATAAGCAAGGAGGCCGCTATACTACTTATGCCGATTATTGAAGGGTCCCCGGTGAGAGTAGGGTATATATTCCCCCGACCTCCGCGGGCGGAATATATAATATCTTCCCGGATCTCACTGGCCTCCCCACAATAATCCTTGGCACAACTCGCTGCCACCAACCGATTTACGGTAACTATTAGCCGAACACACAGACGTGGGATTCAAGATCGAGATAACAGAACAGCCCAAGATTAATTATATAATTTAATCGCCTAAAGCACACTAGAAACTACAATATATACAATAGGGAATCTACAGAATATGCATATGTCAGAGTACAGTTACAGATAAAGCATGGGTTACAAACAGGTATACAATTACATCAGTTACCTTGTGTGTCTGGCCACAGGGGGGCGCTGTAGACCAGGTTTCCAGGAACTCTCTCACAGGTCTGTCCCAACCAGGCCCCCGAGCAGAAGAACGCTGGAAAATGGCCGAAGTAGGGTTATCAACCTGGGCAGATCCAGGTCCCCTCCTACCTTAGTGACCTCACAGGGAAGCACTGCCACTCCCCCTGCATGGATCAGCATTATCCAGCAAAGGGGATATTGGCCATAACTTTGCCTGGGAGCGTCGTAGGCGGACGCCAATGCTCTCATTGTGACAGTTATGAATTTAGCTACAGAACGAGGGGACTCATGACCTGTCTGCCAGTTCCCCATTGGCTGATATCACGCCTGGGGCATTTCCCAATGTCCTGCTCCCATAAAAAGGGGGTGCCGGCATCGTCCACATGCGGAGACACCATTTTTATGGTTGCCATATTTATCGGAAATATGGCTTGCGAGATATGAACCATTTTTTACTGGAGTCGTTCTGTCTGGCTATTTCCAGAGCCTTGCTAATTAGATAGCAGCTCCTACTACAGGGTGACGGCAGGGAGTCATCCTGTGTCCATTGTCCCAAAGCCACCTAATTTCCATATCACAGGACATGGCCATGGAGTTTGTTGCTAAACCAGTTGTGTGGGGGAAAGGGGGGTTGACACCAGGAGAGGGCTTCCTGACATACTTGAATATCATGATTTATCGTCATCTCTCCGGATTTACCTCACAGGGTATACATAAAAACAAGCACTATAATCATGAACATTACAAGACACAGACTGGTACAGGAGGAGAGAGCACCCTGCCTGCGAGGGTTCACAGTCTAATTACTGAGAATTTCAGATATATGGGCTCCTTCCAGGTCCTGACTGCAGCCCGTACATTCTAGCTGTTTCACTACTGAAGACGCTAGAATGTACAGACTCCTTCCAGGTGTATATTACTGAGGATTTCAGATATACAGGCTCCTTCCCTGACCTTACTGCAGCCCGTACATTATAAAACGATCTTTACTGAAGAAACTAAATGTACAGGCTCCGCCCAGGTGTATATTATTATTATTTATTATTATAGCACCATTTATTCCATGGCTATTTACATGTGGAAAGGGTATACATAAAAACAAGCACTATAATCATGAACATTACAAGACACAGACTGGTACAGGAGGAGAGAGCACCCTGCCTGCGAGGGTTCACAGTCTAATTACTGAGAATTTCAGATATATGGGCTCCTTCCAGGTCCTGACTGCAGCCCGTACATTCTAGCTGACTCAGTACTGAAGAAGCTAGAATGTACGGACTCCTTCCTGGGCCTGACTGCAGCCTATACATTCTAGCTGTTTCACTACTGAAGACGCTAGAATGTACAGGCTCCTTCCAGGTGTATATTGCTGAGGATTTCAGATATACAGGCTCCTTCCCTGACCTTACTGCAGCCCGTACATTGCAATACACTCTTTACTGAAAAAAAAAAGTGTACAGGCTCCTTCCAGGTGTATATTATCATTATTTATTATTATAGCACCATTTATTCCATGGCCATTTACATGTGGAAAGGGTATACATAAAAACAAGCACAATAATCATAAACATTACAAGACACAGACTGGTACAGGAGGAGAGAGTACCCTGCCTGCGAGGGTTCACAGTCTAATTACTGAGAATTTCAGATATATGGGCTCCTTCCAGGTCCTGACTGCAGCCCGTACATTCTAGCTGACTCACCACTGAAGAAGCTAGAGTGTACGGACTCCTTCCTGGGCCTGACTGCAGCCTGTACATTCTAGCTGTTTCACTACTGAATACGCTAGAATGTACAGGCTCCTTCCTGGGCCTGACTGCAGCCTGTACATTCTAGCTGTTTCACTACTGAAGACACTAGAATGTACGGGCTCCTTCCAGGTGAATATTACTGAGGATTTCAGATATACAGGCTCCTTCCCTGACCTTACTGCAGCCCGTACATTGCAATACACTCTTTACTGAAAAAACTAAAGTGTACAGGCTCCTTCCAGGTGTATATTATTATTATTTATTATTATAGCACCATTTATTCCATGGCCATTTACATGTGGAAAGGGTATACATAAAAACAAGAACAATAATCATGAACATTACAAGACACAGACTGGTACAGGAGGAGAGAGCACCCTGCCTGTGAGGGTTCACAGTGTAATTGTAAAATAGTGAGTTTATGGAGATTTGATTCATAAACTTGAATATACATATATTCATAAAATATATGTATTTCGCCATTGCCTTTAAGGATGCCTGTGAGTTGGAAAATGCTAACCAAGGTTTTTGACATTGTAGAACCAAAGTCATCTGCTATTGTTCATCAAAGCTGTCAAAGAAGGGCTATATTCTGTTTGGAATTTTGGGCTAAGAACTGAAATAGCTATGAGAAACTTCTTTCTGTTACACTAAGGTCAAAGTTCAGCGAGCCTCAAAGGAGTTATATATAAGTTGAAGTCGGTCTAGTTACAAGTCTCTACTGCGCAAGTACACTTATTTCGCGGGGAAAACGAACCACGTGACATGACATAATGCTGGACTAAAATAAGGATAGTTACTTCTTGTAATACCATGTAAAGAGATAAGGACAATCAGGAGGAGGGGTTTGGGTTATAAAAGCAGACCAGACTTCAAAGGGTGAGCAGAAGGAGGGAGGAGAAAGACGGACTCACCAAACCCGACCAGACCATCCGGAGAGAGAGACTGCTTACACACACCACAGCGATGTAAGACAAATGAACTGTTATTTTTTCTCTCTGCTTATCTGTCTATCCATCTATTAACTCAAGCCAAGACAGTTACTTTTCTCTAATGACTGTAACTTCAAACTCTTATCTGAATAAATCCATAATATGTTTTTGCACCAATTCTCGCTCCAATCATTATATACTGGCTTTGCAGTTGTCGCCTTAAACCGGTTTTCTAACAGTAATTACTGAGAATTTCAGATATATGGGCTCCTTCCTGGGCCTGACTGCAGCCTGTACATTCTAGCTGTTTCACTATTGAAGACACTAGAATGTACGGGCTTCTTCCAGGTGTATATTACTGAGGATTTCAGATATATAGGCTCCTTCCAGGTCCTGACTGCAGCCTCCTGTACATTCCAGCTAATTCACTACTGAATACACTAGAATGTATACAGTGCCTACAAGTAGTATTCAACCCCCTGCAGATTTAGCAGGTTTGATAAGATGCAAATAAGTTAGAGCCTTCAAACTTCAAACAAGAGCAGAATTTATTAACAGATGCATAAATCTTACAAACCAACAAGTTATGTTGCTCAGTTAAATTTTAATAAATTTTCAACATAAAAGTGCGGTCAATTATTATTCAACCCCTAGGTTTAATATTTTGTGGAATAACCCTTGTTTGCAATTACAGCTAATAATCGTCTTTTATAAGACCTGATCAGGCCGGCACAGGTCTCTGGAGTTATCTTGGCCCACTCCTCCATGCAGATCTTCTCCAAGTTATCTAGGTTCTTTGGGTGTCTCATGTGGACTTTAATCTTGAGCTCCTTCCACAAGTTTTCAATTGGGTTAAGGTCAGGAGACTGACTAGGCCACTGCAACACCTTGATTTTTTCCCTCTTGAACCAGGCCTTGGTTTTCTTGGCTGTGTGCTTTGGGTCGTTGTCTTGTTGGAAGATGAAATGACAACCCATCTTAAGATCCTTGATGGAGGAGCGGAGGTTCTTGGCCAAAATCTCCAGGTAGGCAGTGCTATCCATCTTCCCATGGATGCGGACCAGATGGCCAGGCCCCTTGGCTGAGAAACAGCCCCACAGCATGATGCTGCCACCACCATGCTTGACTGTAGGGATGGTATTCTTGGAGTCGTATGCAGTGCCATCCAGTCTCCAAACGTCACGTGTGTGGTTGGCACCAAAGATCTCGATCTTGGTCTCATCAGACCAGAGAACCTTGAATCAGTCTGTCTCAGAGTCCTCCAAGTGATCATGAGCAAACTGTAGACGAGCCTTGACATGACGCTTTGAAAGTAAAGGTACCTTACGGGCTCGTCTGGAATAGAGCCCATTGCGGTGGAGTACGTTACTTATGGTATTGACTGAAACCAATGTCCCCACTGCCATGAGATCTTCCCGGAGCTCCTTCCTTGTTGTCCTTGGGTTAGCCTTGACTCTTCGGACAAGCCTGGCCTCGGCACGGGATGAAACTTTCAAAGGCTGTCCAGGCCGTGGAAGGCTAACAGTAGTTCCATAAGCCTTCCACTTCCGGATGATGCTCCCAACAGTGGAGACAGGTAGGCCCAACTTCTATCTATCTTTCTAGTTTTAGACTGTATGTAACCCTTACGTGTTTTTGTGGTCCGCAAAAAAAAAGGCACACAGACCGTATATGGAATGGAACGGAAGGAATGCGCTTGTCACATGGATTTTCCAATGGATGCATCCGTTGAAACACAGGACCGTTGTTTGCAGACTGCAAAAACGGGACGGTCGTGTGAATGTACAGTACCCTAAGGTCCGGGTATTGGACTTGCTGCTCCATAACCTCCATTTTGTTGGACTGGATACAAAATTTTGGTTAGGGTTGTTGTCTTGTTGAAACACCCATTTCAAGGGAATTTGCTCTTCAGTGTAAGGCAACATGACCTCTTCAAGTATTGTGATATATGTAAACTGGTCCATGACCCCTGGTATGCGGTAAATAGGCCAGTATCATAGTAAGAGGAACATGCCCATATCATGATGCTTGCACCACCATGCTTCACTGTCTTCAGCGTGACCTTTATACGCAGAGATAAATCTTTGTCAGATCTGTGGTTGCAGTGAAATTATGGACATATTGTTCCATTTGTACACAGCCACAAACCTGGCACTGATTGTCCACAATTTCACTGCAACCACAGATCTGCCGCAGATTTATCTCTGTGTGTAAAGTGGCCTTTAGAGTTTGGGTGTCATCTGACAAACTATCTGTGGCCCTTCGAGCAAAAAAGAACAATTTTACTTTCATCAGTCCACAAGATGTTTCTCCATTTCCCTTTATGCCAGTTGAGGTGCTCTTTGGCAAATTGTATCCACTTCAGTATATGTCTTTTTTTTTTAACAGTGGGACTTTGCAGGGGTGGCACACCTCAAAATTCCTGGCGTCACGAACAGGATATGAGCAGGACCCACTTTCCTGGGTGATATGCGCCTTGACAACCGAAAACCGCTCGTTTCCTGCCAATTCCGCCATCTTTTTGCCCCAAAACGCCATCTTCCCCTCGAAAGAGCGCAAAGCAGAAGCCCTGCCCTTCGTCCTGAGTGAGAGGCCGGAACCGGAAGTTTCCAGAGGGCCACAACATCGAGAAGAGTGCTGAGTGAAAACCAAGGGGGTGTGACGGCATGTAGCAGCAGCGGAAGAGAAGCAGGGACTCCAGTACTCTGCAATAACGTTCCTGGACAGCGCTGAGGCAAGATGGCGGAGCAGAGCTGGTCACCGGAACGTGTTGTTCCCGGGACCGCGACTTGGATCAAAGAAGAGATGGAGCAGCTGTGCAGGAGAATGCGGATGCAGTTCCTGTTTATACTGGACCACTTGAGGGAAGAGATGAGGAGCTTGGCGATGGCGGTGCGAGCCCGTGCGACAGATGCCACGTGAAGAGAGGGTAAGCAGTTACCCAGTCCCTGTTGATTACCCTAATCCGGCCAATGCAGCTGTGGTTTCCGGACCGCCCCCAATCCCCGTCCTCTGTGGACACTGAGCTACTTACTTCCACCACGGCAGCGGAATCATCAGCTCCTATATACGAAACTCCTGCTGCGGGAAACACGGTTCTGTCCCTTGACCAAGTCACGACAGCGGTCACCCTGACACCGGCCAGACCAGACCCGGCCGCATTACTGGGACCGTCTTCAGAGGTGGAGCACCCGGACTCTGCAACCCCAGCTGCAGAGCAGTGGGTTCTTCTGTTTAACAAGGCGGAAGTGGAGCCTGGAGAGCTACCGGTTCCACCGCCGCGTGACATCTCTACGGCTGGTGGGGGCCGCAAGAGTGCACCTGAAGCCAGAGCCAGCTAGGGAGCAGAGGCCGGACGCTGACGCCCCCTACTGGGAGCGAGCACCACTTTAGCCGATTGTCAACAAGCAGCCCCTGGAGATTGTGGCTCTGGACCATGTCAAATTGACCCCCCCCAGGAGTGGATAAACGTATGCACTCACGATAGTCGACCATTGCTCACGGGGTTCTTGGTGGTGGTACCCGTTAAAGATTTGACTGCCAGCACCGCGTTCCAGGCACACTTCTGTAGGCCGCATGGGTACCCCGATCGAGTCCTTAAGGATCAAGGCCTTGCATTCAAGGCGGAAATCTTCCAGTTCTGCAGTCTGTATGGGTGCAAAAAGATACGCACCACACCCTATCATGCGCAGACGAACGGGATGTGTGAGAAGATGAACCACCTAGTGATCAATCTGTTGAAAACCCTTCCTCTTGAGCAGCGGAACCAGTGGCCTGAAAAACTACCAGACCTTGTGGACAT